>NW_028163371.1:0-105177 GCF_964263955.1 Coregonus lavaretus
CCCAGCAATATGGCATTCATTTACACAGTTACTGTCTTCATTCAAATAAAACAGTTGAATGAATTAGTACTGATACACATCTTATTCATCAGTCTAGCATTACATACATCTTTTCAGCATGCATCACTATACTGTAAAATCCCCAAAAATAAAAATGAGGACCCCACTTTAAACTAACTACTTGTGCTTTATTGAGCATTCATGAAGTCTTCACAGCACTATGACCCATATCTGAAGCCTCTGTATAGGCCTTATATCAGTGTTTCCCCTAGATTCATTTAGCAGCGGCGAGCCGCCACTCCCAAAAAGATGAGAAAATAATAATAATTGCGAACTACCGGGTAATAATAAATGTGTAAAATTTAATGACTAAAACCAGATATAAAGTATGTAGAAAAGATAATGGAGCTACAGTAAATGTAATCCATTACTAGTTACCTGTCCAAAATTGTAATCAGTAATGTAACTTTTGGATTCTCCAAACTCTCCTAACCCTAACCTTAACCACACTGCTATCTCTAATGCCTAACCCTAACCTTAACCACACTGCTATCTCTAATGCCTAACCCTAACCACACTGCTATCTCTAATGCCTAACCCTAACCTTAACCACACTGCTATCTCTAATGCCTAACCCTAACCACACTGCTATCTCTAATGCCTAACCCTAACCACACTGCTATCTCTAATGCCTAACCCTAACCTTAACCACACTGCTATCTCTAATGCCTAACCCTAACCTTAACCACACTGCTATCTCTAATGCCTAACCCTAACATTAACCACACTGCTATCTCTAATGCCTAACCCTAACCGTAACCACACTGCTATCTCTAATGCCTAACCCTAACCTTAACCACACTGCTATCTCTAATGCCTAACCCTAACCTTAACCACACTGCTATCTCTAATGCCTAACCCTAACCGTAACCACACAGCTATCTCTAATGTCTAACCCTAACCTTAACCACACTGCTATCTCTAATGCCTAACCCTAACCGTAACCACACTGCTATCTCTAATGCCTAACCCTAACCTGAAATTAAGACCAAAAAGCTCATTTTTGTTTTCACACATTTTTACAATAAGACCATTTTGACTTTGCAGCTGGCCCATCTAGTGGAAATCGCACAGTTCTGCCTCAAGGACAAGACTCATCCCAATACACATCAATCAGTTCGTTTCAATTTAAACTATTATATAAAATACTTGCTACCAAAAGAATACTCAATATATGGGGCGTTGAACAGTCAGCCTTGTGCAGACTCTGCCACAAGGAAACAGAATCAATAGAACATCTTTTTGGTACAGTCCATCGGTGGCTCACTTTTCGAGTCAGGTCCACGAATGGTTGTTATATCATAATATCAGGGTTCAGATGGACCTGCAAACTGTAGGGGATCTGAAAAACCATGATCAGTCAGTGGGAAATATCATTATACAGTCCATTCGGAAAGTATTCAGACCCCTTCCC
Source organism: Coregonus lavaretus (assembly GCF_964263955.1). NCBI lineage: Eukaryota > Metazoa > Chordata > Actinopteri > Salmoniformes > Salmonidae > Coregonus > Coregonus lavaretus. The sequence goes on from NW_028163371.1 coordinate 1,475, forward strand.
TTTTTCCACATTTTGTTACGTTGCAGCCTTATTCTAAAATTGATTAAATAAATAAACATCTTCATCAATCTACACACAATACCCCATAATGACAAAGCAAAAACAGGTTTTTAGAAATGTTAGCAAATGTATTAAAAATAAAAAACAGAAATACATTATTTACATAAGCATTCAGACCTTTTGCTATGAGACTCGAAATTGAGCTCAAGTACACCCTGTTTCCATTGATCATCCTTGAGATGTTTATACAACTTGATTGGAGTCCACCTGTGGTAAAGTCAGTTGATTGGACATGATTTGGAAAGGCACACACCTGTCTATATAAGGTCCCACAGTTGACAGTGCATGTCAGAGCAAAATCCAAGCCATGAGGTCGACGGAATTGTCCGTAGAGCTCAGAGACAGGATTGTGTGAAGGCACAGATCTGGGGAAGGGTACCAAAACATTTCTGCACCATTGAAGGTCCCCAAGAACACAGTGGCCTCCATTCTTAAATGGAAGAAGTTTGGAACCACCAAGAATCTCCCTAGAGCTGGCACCCGGCCAAAATTGAGCAATCGGGGGAGAAGGGCCTTGGTCAGGGAGGTGACCAAGAACCCGATGGTCACTCTGACAGAGCTCCAGAGTTCCTCTGTGGAGATGGGAGAACCTTCCAGAAGGACAACCATCTCTGCAGCACTCCACCAATCAGGCCTTTATGGTAGAGTGGCCAGATGGAAGCCACTACTCAGTAAAAGGCACATGACAGGCCACTTGGAGTTTGCCAAAAGGCCCCTTTAGGACTCGCAGACCATGAGAAACAAGATTCTCTGGTCTGATGAAACAAGATTGAACTCTTTGGCCTGAATGCCAAGCGTCACGTCTGGAGGAAACCTGGCACCATCCCTACGGTGAAGCATGGTGGTGGCAGCATCATGCTGTGGGGATGTTTTTCAGCGGCAGGGACTGGGAGACTAGTCAGGATCAAGGGAAATATGAACAATTTGTTTTGATTTAGAATTGACCATTATCATGCACCTGTTTCGAAAACAGAGGCATGGGAATCGATGCACTTAAATACCGAATGGAGGACAGTTTTTCCCGTGGTTAATTTTCATGCCAGCCAGGTAGGCTGTACTCCTGTTGTAAAGAGAAGCAATGTGCTTAATATTAGGAAAGTTGAGAAATAAATATAGTAGGCGTAGCCTAGAGAAAGCTGATGTGATCCTGCTCTTTGCAATAGAGGCCATCAAAACTCATTTTTTCTCACTCAATTTCATAGCCTATAGATGTTGCGCAACATGAGCTCATGGGATCTCATGAAGTGTTTGATTAGATTTTTGATTAAATTTGCATTGATGTCAGAGTGATTAGAGGGACAATAGAGTGCTGAGTACCAGGCAGTTAGCAAGTTTGGGGCGGCAGGTAGCTTAGTGGTTAGGAGCGTTGTGCCAGTAACCGAAAGGTCGCTGGTTCTAATCCCCAAGCCGACTAGGTGAAAAATCTGTCGATGTGCCCTTGAGCAAGGCACTTAACCCTAATTGCTCCTGTAAGTCGCTCTGGATAAGAGCGTCTGCTAAATGACGTAAATGTAAATGTAAATGCTACAAATGACCATCAGCAACATCAGAACTTAGAGAAGCCTAGTTACCGTAACTAAACAGTCACGTGGAATTGACTCGTGACCGCCGGTGTGGCGTTAATACGGTCACCGTAACAGCCCTTAGTTGGGTTAAATGAGGAAGACACATTTCAGTTGAATGCATTCCGTTTTACAACTGACTAGGTTTCCCCCTTTCCCTAACAAGTCAGTTTGGTGGAAACACCACTAGTGGGAAAATGCTCATATTATCTTTATGCAGATGAACCTCATCATCACACCAATGAGATCTAGGATCCAAATTCACTGTGTCTGCCTTGATGTTCATAAAACTCCATGGACCCCCTCTTGTGCAGTGGAACCCAGAACGATATGTGACCACTTGGTTATGGCGCTGTCCTTTCACCTCCACGATTCAAAGGTCGCTCAAATCGCTTAAAATAACCCTAATCAAGATCTGTTGCCTACGGTTAATAGTCATACTCATCACTTATTATTATTATTATTATTATAAATAGAAGATTATCACTTCTCACAATGGTGCTCGTTTAGTAAAGCTGAATCAGTATCTCGCAAGATCACATAATGATAAATGAATATTTGACATAACAGAACCGAATATAATAGCATATACTGGCCTATAACAGGCCTATAACAGGGATGGGCAACTTTGATGAGGGTGGGGGCTACAAACAATCTGAACTCATCATGAGGGGCCGCAGTTGCTCACGGGTCTGCGCACCCATAATATTATATCAGAGTGAAACTAACTCTCAACAGTAAGTTGAGACCCCGACTGAGTTCCAAAAAATACATATATAAAAAAAAAGATATTGCCCATCCCTCGCCTATAATATGTTACACCAAAAAACACCTCCTCTGTTCTCAGTCATTTCTTATCTGAAGCTGAGAAAGTACTCTTTTTTTTTTTTTTGTCACAAAACAGTTTTCCTCATGTGGCCAAAACTCAATAGCATGAGCCACTAAGCAGGATGTAGGCCAATGTTTTGATTGAAACTAAATAGGCCTACAAGAAAGGCGAACAGTTTGTTAACACCTTCTGCTTTTAATTAAGCTCACGAAAACAGTTATTCAAGAAGATCTAAATGCGTATTCCCATGAAACTGATTGAGATCAAGTGACTGGCAATTTGGCATGCGGTTTGAACATTTCACCGGTATAAAGTGAAGAATTATCATTCACAGTTGACAGTGATGATGGTCTATTTTGAAATGAGGTATGTCTAACTTTGTGTGTGAGGGTATTGAAATTAGCAGTGCTTGAGGCGTCACTACAGACCCGGGTTCGATCCCAGGCTGTGACCGGGAGTCCCATAGGGTGGCGCACAATTGGCCCAGCGTCGTCCGGGTTAGGGGAGGGTTTGGCGGGGGGGGGGGGGGGGGGTGCTTTACTTGGCTCATCGCGCTCTAGCGACTCCTTGTGGCGGTTGAACGGTGTGGCTGGCTTCCCGGGTTAAGCGAGCGGGTGCTTCCAGGTTAAGCGAGCGGGTGCTCCTGGGTTAAGAAGCGTGGTTTGGTGGGTCATATTTCTGAGGACGCATGACTCGACCTTCGCCTCTCCTGAGCCCATTGGGGAGTTGCGGTGATGAGACTGGATCGCAATTGGGGAGAAAAACGGAGCATATATAACTATATACAGTATAACTAATCCCTCAGTGGAGAGAGCTGTGTGTGTGTGTGTGTGTGTGTGTGTGTGTGTGTGTGTGTGTGTGTGTGTGTGTGTGTGTGTGTGTGTTTCCGACCGCTATAGCGTGGAGCAGGTGGTCCCAGCAGTAATCCCCCAGAAGGCAGTGGCAGTTCTAATCTCTCTGGGGGCCGTTTGGCTTTAACCCCCCCCCCCCCCCCCTCTTTCCTTCACACCCCACTGACCAACACACACACACACACACACACTGACCAGCCGGCAGCACTCACACCCTATAATTAGGATGCTCACAGATTAGGTTGATTCCATCTTTCTAGTTTTCTAGATAAGCTTGCGTCAAGATTTTAAACTTCATCAAATAATAATCCAATAGCTCTTATATTATATGATATTATAGACCGTTTCTTATCAAGTCGTAACTCAGTAGAGTGTCCAGATGGGATGAACAGTACGTTTTGTAGATAGACAGTTTAGGATCAATTGCTGTTGGAGCAAATATAAAGTACAGTTGAAGTTGGAAGTTTACATACACATAGGTTGGAGTCATTAAAACTCGTTTTTCAACCACTCTACAAAGTTCTTGTTAACAAACTATAGTTTTGGCAAGTCGGTTAGGACATCTACTTTGTGCATGACACAAGTAATCCAACAATTGTTTACAGACAGATTATTTCATTTATAATTCACGTTATCACAATTCCAGTGGGTCAGAAGTTTACATACACTAAATTGACTGTGCCTTTAAACAGCTTGGAAAATTCCAGAAAATGATGTCATGGCTTTAGAAGCTTCTGATAGGCTAATTTACATCATTTGTCAAAGCGACGTGTATGCGGTAGGCGAAGTCAAGGGCAGGACACCGAGCTACTGGCAGATACTTTACTGGATACAGTGCAAATCCAAAGTACAAAGGCAACCTCATACAGAGAGGAACGATACAACCCGCACACATGGGCAACTGCCGAAAAGACCAAAACAATTACGCACAATAAACAATGAGGAACAGAGGGTTATAAAGGGAACACAATACAACATAATGGGAAACAGGTGTAAACAATAAAGACCAAACAAGACAAACACCGAAACATAGATCGGCAGCAGCTAGTACTCCGGGGACGACGAACGCCGAAGCCTGCCCGAGCAAGGAGGAGGAGCAGCCTCGGTTGAATCCGTGACATCATTTGAGTCAATTGGAGGTGTACCTGTGGATGTATTTCAAGGCATACCTTCAAACTCAGTGCCTCTTTGCTTGACATCATGGGAAAATGAAAATAAATCAGCCAAGACCTCAGAAAGAAAATTGTAGACCTCCACAAGTCTGGTTTCCAAACGCCTGAAGGTACCACGTTCATCTGTACAAACAATAGTACGCAAGTATAAACACCATGGGACCACACAGCCGTCATACCGCTCAGGAAGGAGACGCGTTCTGTCTCCTCGAGATGAACATACTTTGGTGCGAAAAGTGCAAATCAATCCCAGAACAACAGCAAAGGACCTTGTGAAGATGCTGGAGGAAACAGGTACAAAAGTATCTATATCCACTGTAAAACGAGTCCTATGTCAACATAACCTGAAAGGCCGCTCAGCAAGGAAGAAGCCACTGCTCCAAAACCGCCATAAAAAAGCCAGACTACGGTTTGCAACTGCACATGGGGACAAAGATCGTACTTTTTGGAGAAATGTCCTCTGGTCTGATGAAACAAAAATAGAACTGTTTGGCCATAATGACCATTGTTATGTTTGGAGGAAAAAGGGGGATGCTTGCCAGCCGAAGAACACCATCCAACAGTGAAGCATGGGGGTGGCAGCATCATGCTGTGGGGGTGCTTTGCTGCAGGAGGGACTGGTGCACTTCACAAAATAGATGGCATCATGAGGAAAGAAAATTATGTGGATATATTGAAGCAACATCTCAAGACATCAGTCAGGAAGTTAAAGCTTGGTCGCAAATGGGTCTTCCAAATGGATAGTGACCCCAAGCATACTTCCAAAGTTGTGGCAAAATGGCTTAAGGACAACAAAGTGAAGGTATTGGAGTGGCCATCACAAAGCCCTGACCTCAATCCTATAGAACATTTGTTGGCAGAACTGAAAAAGTGTGTGCGAGCAAGGAGGCCTACAAACCTGACTCAGTTACACCAGCTCTGTCAGGAGGAATGGGCCAAAATTCACCCAACTTATTGTGGGAAGCTTGTTGAAGGCTACTCGAAACGTTTGACCCAAGTTAAACAATTTAAAGGCAATGCTACCAAATACTATTTGAGTGTATGTAAACTTCTGACCCACTGGGAATGTGATGAAATAAATAAAAGCTGAAATAAATCATTCTCTCTACTATTTGACATTTCAAATTCTTAAAATAAAGTGGTGATTCTAACTGACCTAAGACAGGGAATTTTTACTAGGATTAAATGTCAGGAATTGTGAAAAACTGAGTTTAAATGTATTTGGCTAAGGTGTATGTAAACTTCCGACTTCAACTGTATATAAAATACCTGTTATGTCAGAATGTGTTCATTACTACAGCATATATCCTTCTAGAGGTTATCAGGGGTCATGTAATCTGATATGACACACCCTTCTACCACATCATCTCAGGAAGAGGGAGTGGACAGGGTTAAAGATTCCACAGATTACCAAATGGCACCCTATTCCCGACATACTTTTGACCAGGGTGCATAGGTTAGTAGTGTACTATGGAATAGGGTGAAATTTGGGACGCAATCCCTGTCTCACACTAAGGAAGTGTCAGACCACAGCCGAGACATGCCTTGTTCCAATACTAAGGAAGTATCAGACCGCAGCCGAGACAGGCCTTGTTCCAATACTAAGGAAGTGTCAGACCACAGCCGAGACAGGCCTTGTTCCAATACTAAGGAAGTGTCAGACCACAGCCGAGACAGGCCTTGTTCCAATACTAAGGAAGTATCAGACCACAGCCGAGACAGGCCTTGTTCCAATACTAAGGAAGTGTCAGACCACAGCCGAGACAGGCCTTGTTCCAATACTAAGGAAGTATCAGACCACAGCCGAGACAGGCCTTGTTCCAATACTAAGGAAGTGTCAGACCATAGCTGAGACAGGCCTTGTTCCAATACTAAGGAAGTATCAGACCACAGCCGAGACAGGCCTTGTTCCAATACTAAGGAAGTGTCAGACCACAGCCGAGACAGGCCTTGTTCCAATACTAAGGAAGTGTCAGACCACAGCCGAGACAGGCCTTGTTCCAATACTAAGGAAGTGTCAGACCACAGCCGAGACAGGCCTTGTTCCAATACTAAGGAAGTGTCAGACCACAGCCGAGACAGGCCTTGTTCCAATACTAAGGAAGTGTCAGACCACAGCCGAGACAGGCCTTGTTCCATTACTAAGGAAGTGTCAGACCACAGCCGAGACAGGCCTTGTTCCAATACTAAGGAAGTGTCAGACCACAGCCGAGACAGGCCTTGTTCCAATACTAAGGAAGTGTCAGACCACAGCCGAGACAGGCCTTGTTCCAATACTAAGGAAGTGTCAGACCACAGCCGAGACAGGCCTTGTTCCAATACTAAGGAAGTGTCAGACCGCAGCCGAGACAGGCCTTGTTCCAATACTAAGGAAGTGTCAGACCGCAGCCGAGACAGGCCTTGTTCCAATACTAAGGAAGTATCAGACCACAGCCGAGACAGGCCTTGTTCCAATACTAAGGAAGTATCAGACCACAGCCGAGACATGCCTTGTTCCAATACTAAGGAAGTATCAGACCACAGCCGAGACAGGCCTTGTTCCAATACTAAGGAAGTGTCAGACCACAGCCGAGACAGGCCTTGTTCCAATACTAAGGAAGTGTCAGACCACAGCCGAGACAGGCCTTGTTCCAATACTAAGGAAGTATCAGACCACAGCCGAGACAGGCCTTGTTCCAATACTAAGGAAGTGTCAGACCACAGCCGAGACAGGCCTTGTTCCAATACTAAGGAAGTGTCAGACCACAGCCGAGACAGGCCTTGTTCCAATACTAAGGAAGTATCAGACCACAGCCGAGACAGGCTTTGTTCCAATACTAAGGAAGTGTCAGACCACAGCCGAGACAGGCCTGGTTCCAATACTAAGGAAGTATCAGACCACAGCCGAGACAGGCCTGGTTCCAATACTAAGGAAGTGTCAGACCACAGCCGAGACAGGCCTTGTTCCAATACTAAGGAAGTATCAGACCACAGCCGAGACAGGCCTTGTTCCAATACTAAGGAAGTATCAGACCACAGCCGAGACAGGCTTTGTTCCAATACTAAGGAAGTATCAGACCACAGCCGAGACAGGCCTTGTTCCAATACTAAGGAAGTGTCAGACCACAGCCGAGACAGGTCTTGTTCCAATACTAAGGAAGTGTCAGACCACAGCCGAGACAGGCCTTGTTCCAATACTAAGGAAGTATCAGACCACAGCCGAGACAGGCCTTGTTCCAATACTAAGGAAGTGTCAGACCACAGCCGAGACAGGCCTTGTTCCAATACTAAGGAAGTATCAGACCACAGCCGAGACAGGCCTTGTTCCAATACTAAGGAAGTGTCAGACCACAGCCGAGACGGGCCTTGTTCCAATACTAAGGAAGTATCAGACCACAGCCGAGACAGGCCTTGTTCCAATACTAAGGAAGTGTCAGACCACAGCCGAGACGGGCCTTGTTCCAATACTTTAAAATGTATCTTCCCTCCTCCTTCTGTAGAGGGAAATCTATTTAAGTGATAATGGTTTTTGAGGAGGCATATTCCAACTCTATGCACCTTGATTTAGTCTGACTGTGGATGATTTCCATGAGTAAGCCCTTCATTTAAGATGGTTGGATAGGTGCAGGTGGGTGCTCCATGTATGCATGTTTTTCCTATCCTAGTCATGTGAGGTCAGTGATTACTATTCTAACAGACTATAACCCCTCTTAGCTCTCTTCACTACCCAAGAGAGAGAGAGAGAGAGAGCACTAGAGACAGCACTCCACTCCGAGCAGAAAGGCAGATTGTTGCAGTCTCAGTCACGGGTCTCAGTTCACTCCAAGCAGAAAGGCTGATTGTTCCAGCCTCCGTCACGGGTCTCAGTTTGTTGTGTCTGTTTGTTTAGATAAAACAATGCCTGCCAGGGTCGTGTCTCAGAGCCTTGGCACAAACACTCTTTTCATTTGCACGCCCATCTCTCACTCTCTGTTCTCTCTCCACTGGGCCAGCTATTCTCCCCACTGTCTATTGTGATGTCATCTCATTAGTGACTCATTCTATTTGCATATTCTGAATTCCTCTTCCTTCATTTGTGTTATTAGGTGACCTGTTTACTATATAGCGCTTTAAGAGAAAATTATGTGAAGCTCTTTGTAAATAAAATTATTTTTATGACATAAGCATCATTAGCATGATTAGTCTTGACGTAATTCATACTTAAAAATCCCCACAAATCTACTGGAAAGGCTTGAATGGCTTTAGGGGGGAAAAAACACTATTCACACATGAATGTCTCAGCAACCTGGGCATGAGTCATTGAACATCTCTTTGTTTTTTCTTCCTGAAATTTTTTTATATTTTGATCCTCTTCCTTTCAGTTTTGCACCTGGGATTGTGTCTCTGTGTAGAATATCTGACAGACCAGAGCAGCAGAGAGCAGAGCGGAAATTATTAGGCTTTGATCACTGGGAGGAAGTCCATCAGTAAACAACCACTTCAGACACTGGCCTCTCTATCTCTCTCTTCCTCTACCTCTTCCTCTTTCTCTACATTCCTCTCCCTCTGTCTTCTGCATCTTCCTCTCTCCCTCCCTTCTCCTCTCAGTTCACCCTACGGCCTCCTGAGTCCTATCTTCTGGCCCATCAGTAGCAGGGTCCATCTATTGTTCTAGCTGCCATGAGGAGGAAGTGATGTCAGGGTAAATACATCATAATAATACAATCACAACGCTGCTGTTTGTACCGTAGCACTGGGGTTGCTATGGTAATTACTTAACTCCAATGGTTTCCTCAATCATATTGCCCCGATAGGAGTTATGGTTAAAAAAAAACAAAAAACTTTGCATTCACTATGTTTCACGGATCACAAACCCCGTTCATCTGGCACTGAAGGAAGGCTGAATATACAGTTTGAAGTCGTACCCAGGTCTGTGGTGAGGCCTTGTCTGGCTGTTTGATCTGAAAAATGCAACAGACGCCACAAGGAAGATCCATTCCATTGGACACATGGCCACGGTCACACACACAAACACACACACACACACATCATCATCATCCTGCTGCTGCTGTTGAACAAAACACACTTCCTGTTATTGCTAAATAATCCATGTGTTTTATTTCTCAGATCAACACAGATAAATTAGTTGACGTCACACACAGACACACACACGCACACCCTGCATTACTTCTGTAACCATCACATCACTGAGTAATCTGACAAGATGGAAGCACTTTACCTGTATGTTTCTGTACTTTGCGTTTACATTTAAGTCATTTAGCAGATGCGCTTATCCAGAGCGACTTACAAATTGGTGCATTCAACATAGGATAGCCAGTGGGACAACCACCACTGGGGGAGGGGGGGGGGTGTAGAAGGATTACTGTTATACTATTCCAGGTATTCCTTTAAAGGGGTAGGGTTTCAAGTGTCTCCGGAAGGTGGTCAGTGACTCCGCTGTCCTGGTGTCGTGGGGGAGCTTGTTCCACCATTGGGGTGCCAGAGCAGCGAATAGCTTTGACTGGGCTGAGCGGGAACTGTGCTTCCGTAGAGGTAGGGAGGCTAGCAGGCCAGAGGTGGATGAACATAGTGCTCTCGTTTGGGTGTAGGGTCTGATCAGAGCCGGAAGGTAAGGAGGTGCCGTTCCCCTCAAAGCTCCGTAGGCAAGCACCATGGTTTTGTAGTAGTACTTCTCTGACATATCACCGTGACAAGCTGAGTTAACCTGGGTCTTGTCCTGTCCTCTACGTCTCTCAGTCAGAGTTTACCTGTGTCATCACGGTCCAGTCCTGGCTGCCCTCTGGACTGGGCTGTGGGGCTGTGGTGATGGCATCCATGACAGGAAGTGTTCTGTAAACTGTCTCTCTTCCTGCTACTTCACGAAATGTGTTAGATAAGGATGGAAGGAATATCTTATTATTCATGTTGAGGCAAGCAGGGGACTAGGACTGGAGGGTGGTGGAATGTTACGCACAGACAGAACTCACACAGACACACCAGTGGAGGCTGCTGAGGGGAGGACGGCTCATAATAATGGCCGGAACGGCGCAAATGGAATGGCATCAAACACATGGAAACCATGCGTTTGATGTATTTGATACCATTCCGCTCCAGTCATTACCATGAGCCCGTTCTCCCCAATTAAGGTGCCACCAGCCTCCTGTGACATACCCTGTATACGCACACACTGTACGCCCGCACGGACCCACTCAGCTTCGCCTCCCCCGGTTTCACAAAACACTGATGCAAAGACGTGTACTACTTTACTGTTTAATGTTTCTCAACCTGAAAATCCATTAATACAAATAAATAGAAGTGTTTTTATAGATAAAAATAAAAACCGGTGTTTTTTCCCACCCAAAAAAATGCTGTAAACTAGCTACTATGTGTTTTCTTCTCCAAAGGGAGCACCGGCAGGCCTGCAGCCTCTGTCCCCTGTCAGGGAGGGGAGCACCGGCAGGCCTACAGCCTCTGTCCCCTGTCAGGGAGGGGAGCACCGGCAGGCCTACAGGCTCTGTCCCCTGTCAGGGAGGGGAGCACCGGCAGGCCTACAGCCTCTATCCCCTGTCAGGGAGGGGAGCACCGGCAGGCCTACAGCCTCTATCCCCTGTCAGGGAGGGGAGCACCGGCAGGCCTACAGCCTCTATCCCCTGTCAGGGAGGGGAGCACCGGCAGGCCTACAGCCTCTATCCCCTGTCAGGGAGGGGAGTACCGGCAGGCCTACAGCCTCTATCCCCTGTCAGGGAGAGGAGCACCGGCAGGCCTACAGCCTCTATCCCCTGTCAGGGAGGGGAGTACCGGCAGGCCTACACCCTCTATCCCCTGTCAGGGAGGGGAGCACCGGCAGGCCTACAGCCTCTATCCCCTGTCAGGGAGGGGAGCACCGGCAGGCCTACAGCCTCTATCCCCTGTCAGGGAGGGGAGTACCGGCAGGCCTACAGCCTCTATCCCCTGTCAGGGAGGGGAGCACCGGCAGGCCTACAGCCTCTGTCCCCTGTCAGGGAGGGGAGCACCGGCAGGCCTACAGCCTCTGTCCCCTGTCAGGGAGGGGAGCACCGGCAGGCCTACAGCCTCTGTCCCCTGTCAGGGAGGGGAGCACCGGCAGGCCTACAGCCTCTATCCCCTGTCAGGGAGGGGAGTACCGGCAGGCCTACAGCCTCTGTCCCCTGTCAGGGAGGGGAGCACCGGCAGGCCTACAGCCTCTATCCCCTGTCAGGGAGGGGAGCACCGGCAGGCCTACAGCCTCTGTCCCCTGTCAGGGAGGGGAGCACCGGCAGGCCTACAGCCTCTGTCCCCTGTCAGGGAGGGGAGCACCGGCAGGCCTACAGCCTCTATCCCCTGTCAGGGAGGGGAGCACCGGCAGGCCTACAGCCTCTATCCCCTGTCAGGGAGGGGAGTACCGGGCTACATGCACTAAAATAGACCCCTGTTCCTGTTTACCGTTCCTGTTCCTGGTGATGATGATGGGGGGTTGAACACAGAAATCAATGCCATGTAATTACAGCTGAACTGAACAGAGAGAGAGCCACCCACAGTTTGGGAAACACTGGTCAAAAATAGTGCACTGTGAAGGGAATGGGGTGTCATTAGGAGCGCAGACACTGCTTTGTGCAACATTACTGAAACGTTTGGTTAGTTCAACACTCAGCTGGTTTGGTTAGTTCAACAGTCAGCTGCAAATGTAGAGAGGGGAGAGGGAGAGGAGACAGAGACGAAAAGGGAGAGATGGAAAAAGAGTGAGAAGGAAGGAGGGTGAAAAATAGAAAAAAAAGTGGGGTAATGGGCAGCCTTTGATAGTTTAACAGGAAGTGAAGTGTGCATCGTTGACTTGATAGCAGCGTTAATCATCTGCTGCCCTCTCAGGGAAAGGGGGAGGGATCGGGGAGAGAGAGTGAGAGGAGGGGGGGGCGAGGGGGAGAGAGAGGGAGACTTGGGGATCAGACTGCAATCATCTCCTCTCCCTCAGATCTCCCTCAGATCTCCAGGTTCCAGCCTCCACAACAGATGTCTGGTGTGGCTAGCTGACTGCCTGACCTGGCCGGTGGTGAGAGGGTTTGAGGGTCAGCTCTGTCTGTCTTTGACAACAAGACCAGGCACCAACCACACTGTCTATTTACAGCACTGTTACCATACAGTACAGTACCCATCACATAATATCTATGTGGTGGCTGGCTAGTGTGTCCTCTCTGTCTCCAGTCCTGTGTAGTGTGTCCTCTCTGTCTCCAGTCCTGTGTAGTGTGTCCTCTCTGTCTCCAGTCCTGTGTAGTGTGTCCTCTCTGTCTCCAGTCCTGTGTAGTGTGTCCTCTCTGTCTCCAGTCCTGTGTAGTGTGTCCTCTCTGTCCCCAGTCCTGTGTAGTGTGTCCTCTCTGTCTCCAGTCCTGTGTAGTGTGTCCTCTCTGTCTCCAGTCCTGTGTAGTGTGTCCTCTCTGTCCCCAGTCCTGTGTAGTGTCCTCTCTGTCTCCAGTCCTGTGTAGTGTGTCCTCTCTGTCTCCAGTCCTGTGTAGTGTGTCCTCTCTGTCTCCAGTCCTGTGTAGTGTGTCCTCTCTGTCTCCAGTCCTGTGTAGTGTGTCCTCTCTGTCTCCAGTCCTGTGTAGTGTGTCCTCTCTGTCCCCAGTCCTGTGTAGTGTCCTCTCTGTCTCCAGTCCTGTGTAGTGTGTCCTCTCTGTCTCCAGTCCTGTGTAGTGTGTCCTCTCTGTCTCCAGTCCTGTGTAGTGTGTCCTCTCTGTCCCCAGTCCTGTGTAGTGTCCTCTCTGTCTCCAGCCCTGTGTAGTGTCCTCTCTGTCTCCAGTCCTGTGTAGTGTGTCCTCTCTGTCTCCTGTGTAGTGTGTCCTCTCTGTCTCCAGTCCTGTGTAGTGTGTCCTCTCTGTCTCCAGTCCTGTGTAGTGTGTCCTCTCTGTCTCCAGTCCTTTGTAGTGTGTCCTGAGATCTTTAGTAAGGCCGTTGTACTGCCAATGTTTGTCTATGGAGATTGCATGGCTGTGCGCTTGATTTTATACACCTGTCAGCAACGGGTGTGGCTGAAATAGCCGAATCCACTAATTTGAAATGGTGTCCACATACTTTTGTATATATTGTGTACATACAGACGTTCAATTCCTGACTGTCTCTGTGTAGTCTCTCTCGCTCACTGGAGTGGGCAGTAGCTTGTCAAGGTCACAGCAACGCTACTGATATTGAAAACTAGGAGAGGTAACACTTTAGATGAAAACTGGGCGGCTCTTGTTTTGGAGTCGATGATGACTCTTATTACAACTTGCGTCATAACATTAAAAGATACTCCTTTAAAAAAATTTTAATGTGTTTTTCAAACCTAAAAGTCATCATTATGTAATAATTAGTATATAAATCATGTTTTGCACATTCCTTTGGTAAGCCTTTATTTGAAGCAGTATATTTTATGCAGGAACTCAGTTATGTTTACAGTGAGGGGAAAAAAGTATTTGATCCCCTGCTGATTTTGTACGTTTGCCCACTGACAAAGAAATTATCAGTCTATAATTTTAATGGTAGATTTATTTGAACAGTGAGAGACAAAATAACAACAAAAAAATACAGAACAACGCATGTCAAAAATGTTATAAATTGATTTGCATTTTAATGAGGGAAATAAATGTTTGACCCCTCTGCAAAACATGACTTAGTACTTGGTGGCAAAACCCTTGTTGGCAATCACAGAGGTCAGACGTTTCTTGTAGTTGGCCACCAGGTTTGCACACATCTCAGGAGGGATTTTGTCCCACTCCTCTTTACAGATCTTCTCCAAGTCATCATGGTTTCGAGGCTGATGTTTGGCAACTCGAACCTTCAGCTCCCTCCACAGATTTACTATGGGAATAAGGTCTGGAGACTGGCTAGGCCACTTAATGTGCTTCTTCTTGAGCCACTCCTTTGTTGCCTTGGCCGTGTGTTTTGGGTCATTGTCATGCTGGAATACCCATCCACGACCCATTTTCAATGCCCTGGCTGAGGGAAGGAGGTTCTCACCCAAGATTTGACGGTACATGGCCCCGTCCATCGTCCCTTTGATGCGGTGAAGTTGTCCTGTCCCCTTAGCAGAAACCCCCCCCCCCCCAAAGCATAATGTTTCCACCTCCATGTTTGACGGTAGGGATGGTGTTCTTGGGGTCATAGGCAGCATTCCTCCTCCTCCAAACACGGAGAGTTGAGTTGATGCCAAAGAGCTCGATTTTGGTCTCATCTGACCACAACACTTTCACCCAGTTCTCCTCTGAATCATTCAGATGTTCATTGGCAAACTTCAGACGGCCCTGTATATGTGCTTTCTTGAGCCGAGGGACCTTGTGGGCGCTGCAGGATTTCAGTCCTTCACGGCATAGTGTGTTACCAATTGTTTTCTTGGTGACTATGGTCCCAGCTGCCTTGAGATCATTGACAAGATCCTCCCGTGTAGTTCTGGGCTGATTCCTCACCGTTCTCATGATCATTGCAACTCCACGAGATGAGATCTTGCATGGAGCCCCAGGCAGAGGGAGATTGATAGTTATTTTGTGTTTCTTCCATTTGCGAATAATCGCACCAACTGTTGTCACCTTCTCACCAAGCTGCTTGGCGATGGTCTTGTAGCCCATTCCAGCCTTGTGTAGGTCTACAATCTTGTCCCTGACATCCTTGGAGAGCTCTTTGTGTCACGATCGTCGTAAGAACCGGACCAAGGCGCAGCGTGATATGCGTACATCTTTTAATGAGTACTTTAACCAACAACAACAAAACAACAAACCGATACGTGAAGTCTACAGGTTCACCAACACAAACCTATACAGATCAAGATCCCACAATAAACTAGTGCCAACCGGCTGCCTAATTATGGTTCCCAATCAGAGACAACGAGAATCAGCTGCCTCTGATTGGGAACCACCCTGGCCAACATAGAAAACACGAACTAGAACAAAACATAGAAAATACAACATAGACAATCCACACCCTGGCTCAACATATAAGAGTCCCCAGAGCCAGGGCGTGACACTTTGGTCTTGGCCATGGTGGAGAGTTTGGAATCTGATTGATTGATTGCTTCTGTGGACAGGTGTCTTTTATACAGGTAACAAGCTGAGATTAGGAGCAGAGTGTGCTCCTAATCTCAGCTCATTACCTGTATAAAAGACACCTGGGAGCCAGAAATCTTTCTGATTGAGAGGGGGTCAAATACTTATTTCCCTCATTAAAATGCAAATCAATTTATAACATTTTTGACATGCGTTTTTCTGGATTTGTTTGTTGTTATTCTGTCTCTCACTGTTCAAATAAACCTACCATTAAAATGATAGACTGATCATTTCTTTGTCAGTGGGCAAACGTACAAAATCAGCATGGGATCAAATACTTTTTTTTCCCTCACTGTATTACAACTGAAATAAATGGCTATAATTTAATGTAGTTATTTTAGAAACTGCCATATGTAAATGTTGTGACAGGAGGTCAGGGTAATTTCAGACAGTAAGCTGACTGTTCAGGGCTCTCTGTGCACTGAAACATCAGATCTGTAGATGGTTACAGAACAGAACCACCCCTTGCCCTGGACTACAGCACACTGGCATGTTTCTGTCTTCTCACAGTGTAGGCGCTGTGTCTTTGATGACAATGCACAGAACTCTGTGTTTATGTTGTCACAATGTATTGTACGTGGAGAACATGGAATTCTGTTTTTGTGGTGTTACCATGTTCTTTAGGGACAGATTGAAATTTACTGGGGGAGGGATGGTCCAAAATAGAATTTAGCTTTGGTTGTGTGTTTTTTGGGCGGGGCACAGGGGAGGGTAGTGTGTTTTTTGGGCGGGACACAGGGGAGGGTAGTGTGTTATTTGGGCGGGACACAGGGGAGGGTAGTGTGTTTTTTGGGCGGGACACAAGGGAGGGTAGTGTGTTTTTTTTGGGCGGGACACAGGGGAGGGTAGTGTGTTTTTGGGGTGGGACACAAGGGAGGATAGTGTGTTTTTGGGCGGGACACAGGGGAGGGTAGTGTGTTTTTGGGCGGGACACAGGGGAGGGTAGTGTGTTTTTTTTGGGCGGGACACAGGGAGGGGAGGGTAGTGTGTTTTTGGGCGGGACACAGTGGGGGGTAGTGTGTTTTTTGGGCGGGACACAAGGGAGGGTAGTGTGTTTTTGGGCGGGACACAGGGGAGGGTAGTGTGTTTTTTGGGCGGGACACAAGGGAGGGTAGTGTGTTTTTTGGGGGGGGCACAGGGGAGGGTAGTGTGTTTTTTGGGCGGGACACAGTGGAGGGTAGTGTGTTTTTTGGGCGGGACACAAGGGAGGGTAGTGTGTTTTTGGGCGGGACACAGGGGAGGGTAGTGTGTTTTTTGGGCGGGACAAAAGGGAGGGTAGTGTGTTTTTTGGGGGGGGCACAGGGGAGGGTAGTGTGTTTTTTGGGCGGGGCACAGCGGAGGGTAGTGTGTTTTTTCTTTGGTTTACATTTGCTGTTCTGCTCATATTTTCCCTATAAAACAATAGCTTGACTTACTTTTGATTTGACCCTAATAAAGTTTAGAAACGTTTAGTGGCTATTATTAAGCTTTAGCTACTGCAGGCCTATGATATGAAGGCAGTGCACCCTGGGGCTCCAACTGACTCCAACAGTTGAACTTGAGGTGAGGAAGACTGTTTCAGGCCTACCAGAGTTACTCCTATAATCTAGCAATATAATGCTTATCTTTATACAACATATTCGGATATAATTTTTTTAACGTATATATATATTAAAATATGAATATCATACAGTGGACACCTAAGCCTATAGGCCTTTGCATGCGATGCTCATATCTCTGACAGCTGGAATATGGAATGTTGTTTTTGTTGTCACAATGTTCTTAGAGGGGAAAACATTCTGGGTACGTGTGATGTGTTTGTGCAGGACATGGAATTGTGTGTGTTTGTTATCATAATGCTTGTTAAGAAAACAGAACGTTGTGTTTGTGATGTCAGAAAGAACACAGACAGGATGGAGCTGTCTGTGTGTTTAGAGATGCTGCACAAATCCTGTTGTTTGTACAGCACGTCATCACTAATGGGTGTAATGCAGTAAGGTGTGTGTGTGTGTGTGTGTGTTCAGAATGGGCGGAGGTACTGTACTGTGGGATAGGAGACAGGGATATGATCGGAATCCAGCCTGGTCAGGGTGTTGATACGCTGTGGAATGTAAGATGGATAAGAAGCATGAAAAAACACACACACACACACACACACACACACACACACACACACACACACACACACACAGGGCAAGTCTCATGTTGTTATTGAGCTGTGTGTACAGGCTGCTGGCTGGGTAGTGATGGTAATGCTGTGAAGAGCAGACTCCTAACAGACTGATTAGTAGAGACAATGTTGGCATGTTTTTGTAAAAACAGCAATTGGCATAATAGAGAAATCTGACTTATGTTGTCAGTAGGACCTCTCGTCTCCCCCCACAGAGCAGTGTGGGGGGAAAAGCATGCTCCTTTTGTGGCGTCTACATTTCTTTCTTTCTTTTTTTCCATTATGTGCCTCACTCAGGGCATTGTTTGGTGCTTTTGTTAAGAAAATTAGGTCCTGACCCATTTCTCAAGTGTAAAGGGTTTTTTTTTCCATAGGAGGAGAGGAGGAGTGGAGCACAGTTAGTGATGAACCACAACCGTAACCTCATTGTCATGACACAGTCGTAGTCCCAGTTCCCAGGGTTTACATACAGTAGGAGCCACTGTCACCACACACGGACCCCAGACACACCACAACTGAGTCATGGGAAAAAATACTTTCCATTGATGTTTCTGTATCCTATTGTTTCGAGGCCTCCTTATTGTAGTTGATAAGGTACTAGTGGTGGGACCCTACATGATAGGCCTTTATTGTATCGGTATAAAAGGGAATTGCTATGAAGCAAATGTCCTATTGCCTATAATGGTACACTAAGGGGGTCATTATGCCTGGTGTGATCATGTTTCAATGGCCTACTGTTTGATTGTTACAATAACTTATTCTTTTTACTATTTGAAACATTAATTCTTCATCTCCTTTTGCCCTCTCCATCTCACTGATGCAGGCTCGCTGTGTGTGTGTGTGTGTGTGTGTGTGTGTGTGTGTGTGTGTGTGTGTGTGTGTGTGTGTGTGTGTGTGTGTGTGTGTGTGTGTGTGTGTGTGTGTGTGCCGTGCAGACCCCGGGGTATCTACAGTAGCCAGCCAACCAGCTGACAGCCAGCCAGCAGGCCGAAACTGCTAGGGATCTTAGGAAATGCACAAAAAATAGGCTACGTCTCAAATGGCACCCTATTCCCTATGTAGTGCACGTCTCAAATGGCACCCTATTCCCTATGTAGTGCACTACTTTTGGCTAGGGCTCTGGTCAAAGTAGTGCACTACAGTATGTAGAGAATAGGGTGCGATTTGGGACGTAGCCCTGCTCCCAGCCCCCTGCTCCCAACCCTGCTCCCAGCCCCCTGCTCCCAGCCCCCTGCTCCCAGCCCCCTGCTCCCAACCCTGCTCCCAGCCCCCTGCTCCCAGCCCCCTGCTCCCAGCCCCCTGCTCCCAGCCCTGCTCCCAGCCCCCTGCTCCCAGCCCCCTGCTCCCAGCCCCCTGCTCCCAGCCCTGCTCTCAGCCCCCTGCTCCCAGCCCTGCTCCCAGCCCCCTGCTCCCAGCCCCCTGCTCCCAACCCTGCTCCCAGCCCCCTGCTCTCAGCCCCCTGCTCCCAGCCCCCTGCTCCCAGCCCTGCACCCAGCCCCCTGCTCCCAGCCCCCTGCTCCCAGCCCCCTGCTCCCAGCCCTGCTCCCAGCCCCCTGCTCCCAGCCCCCTGCTCCCAGCCCCCTGCTCCCAGCCCTGCTCCCAGCCCCCTGCTCCCAGCCCTGCTCCCAGCCCCCTGCTCCCAGCCCTGCTTCCAGCTCCACTCACACTGAGTCCCACCATGTCTGTTAAACCATGTCTGTCTGAAAAACTAAGACCCCTGCTGTGCTGTGTGGCTGAGGCACCTCTGCTGTATATAGCTTTAAACCAGTTCTGGTTTCAGTCTCCTTGTGAAGTGATAAATATGTGACCGGGTGTGTTCAGACGGCCAGCTACTGAAACCCTGGCATCTGGAATGTTTTCTTTTTTTAGGATATACGACATGTAAATATGTGACCACTCCTCATAGTAAACAAATACCGGTACTGCCGCGCTGCGCATCGAAAGACAATGTACTAGTGACCTTATCAGGAAAAACATTTGTTGTTGTTGTTGTCCCTTTGCCTGTATGTTAAGCTCAAGCCTGTATGCCTGGTGAGTTATTTTTCATTAGTTATAGCCGTGTTACAGCTACATTATAGATGTGTTGCAGCTGCATTATAGATGTGTTGCAGCTGCATTATAGATGTGTTACAGCTGCATTATAGATGTGTTGCAGCTGCATTATAGATGTGTTGCAGCTGCAATATAGATGCATTATAGATGTGTTACAGCGGCATTATAGATGCATTATAGATGTGTTACAGCGGCATTATAGATGCATTATTGATGTGTTACGGCTGCATTATAGATGTGTTACAGCTGCAATATAGATGCATTATAGATGTGTTACAGCGGCATTATAGATGCATTATTGATGTGTTACGGCTGCATTATAGATGTGTGACAGCTGCATTATAGATGCATTATAGATGTGTTACAGCTGCATTATAGATGCATTATGGATGTGTTACAGCTGCATTATAGATGTGTTGCAGCGAAATTATAGATGTGTTGCAGCGAAATTATAGATGTGTTGCAGCTGCATTATAGATGTGTTGCAGCTGCATTATAGATGTGTTGCAGCTGCATTATAGATGTGTTACAGCGGCATTATAGATGCATTATGGATGTTACAGCTGCATTATAGATGTGTTATGGATGTGTTACAGCTGCATTATAGATGCATTATGGATATGTTACAGCTGCATTATAGATGTGTTATAGATGTGTTACAGCTACATTATAGATGCATTATGGATGTTACAGCTGCATTATAGATGTGTTATGGATGTGTTACAGCTGCATTATAGATGCATTATGGATGTGTTACAGCTGCATTATAGATGTGTTATAGATGTGTTACAGCTACATTATAGATGCATTATGGATGTTACAGCTGCATTATAGATGTGTTATGGATGTGTTACAGCTGCATTATAGATGCATTATGGATGTGTTACAGCTGCATTATAGATGTGTTATAGATGTGTTACAGCGGCATTATAGATGCATTATAGATGTGTTGCAGCTGCATTATAGATGTGTTACAGCGGCATTATAGATGTGTTACAGCGGCATTATAGATGTGTTACAGCGGCATTATAGATGTGTTACAGCTGCATTATAGATGCATTATGGATGTGTTACAGCTGCATTATAGATGCATTATAGATGTGTTACAGCGGCATTATAGATGTGTTACAGCTGCATTATAGATGCATTATAGATGTGTTACAGCTGCATTATGGATGTGTTACAGCTGCATTATAGATGTGTTGCAGCTGCATTATAGATGTGTTACAGCGGCATTATAGATGTGTTACAGCTGCATTATAGATGCATTATGGATGTGTTACAGCTGCATTATAGATGCATTATAGATGTGTTACAGCTGCATTATAGATGTGTTGCAGCGGCATTATAGATGTGTTACAGCGGCATTATAGATGTGTTACAGCTGCATTATAGATGCATTATGGATGTGTTACAGCTGCATTATAGATGCATTATGGATGTGTTACAGCTGCATTATAGATGCATTATAGATGTGTTACAGCGGCATTATAGATGTGTTACAGCTGCATTATAGATGCATTATAGATGTGTTACAGCTGCATTATGGATGTGTTGCAGCTGCATTATAGATGTGTTACAGCTGCATTATAGATGTGTTGCAGCTGCATTATAGATGTGTTACAGCTACATTATAGATGCATTATAGATGTGTTACAGCTACATTATAGATGTGTTACAGCGGCATTATAGATGTGTTACAGCTGCATTATAGATGCATTATAGATGTGTTACAGCGGCATTATATATGTGTTGCAGCTGCATTATAGATGTGTTACAGCGGCATTATAGATGTGTTACAGCTGCATTATATATGTGTTACAGCTGCATTATAGATGTGTTGCAGCTGCATTATAGATGTGTTACAGCGGCATTATAGATGTGTTACAGCGGCATTATAGATGTGTTACAGCTGCATTATAGATGCATTATAGATGTGTTACAGCGGCATTATAGATGTGTTACAGCTGCATTATAGATGCATTATAGATGTGTTACAGCTGCATTATGGATGTGTTGCAGCTGCATTATAGATGTGTTGCAGCTGCATTATAGATGTGTTACAGCGGCATTATAGATGTGTTACAGCGGCATTATAGATGTGTTACAGCTGCATTATAGATGCATTATGGATGTGTTACAGCTGCATTATAGATGCATTATGGATGTGTTACAGCTGCATTATATATGTGTTGCAGCTGCATTATAGATGTGTTACAGCGGCATTATAGATGTGTTACAGCGGCATTATAGATGTGTTACAGCTGCATTATAGATGCATTATGGATGTGTTACAGCTGCATTATAGATGCATTATAGATGTGTTACAGCGGCATTATATATGTGTTACAGCTGCATTATAGATGCATTATAGATGTGTTACAGCTGCATTATGGATGTGTTACAGCGGCATTATAGATGTGTTACAGCGGCATTATAGATGCATTATAGATGTGTTACAGCTACATTATAGATGCATTATAGATGTGTTACAGCTGCATTATAGATGTGTTACAGCTGCATTATAGATGTGTTGCAGCTGCATTATAGATGTGTTGCAGCTGCATTATAGATGTGTTACAGCGGCATTCTAGATGCATTATGGATGTTACAGCTGCATTATAGATGTGTTACAGCGGCATTATAGATGCATTATGGATGTTACAGCTGCATTATAGATGTGTTACAGCTGTATTATAGATGTGTTACAGCTGCATTATAGATGCATTATAGATGTGTTACAGCGGCATTATAGATGCATTATGGATGTTACAGCTGCATTATGGATGTGTTACAACTGCATTATAGATGTGTTACAGCTGCATTATAGATGTGTTGCAGCTGCATTATAGATGTGTTGCAGCTGCATTATAGATGTGTTGCAGCGGCATTATAGATGTGTTGCAGCTGCATTATAGATGTGTTACAGCTGCATTATGGATGTGTTACAGCGGCATTATAGATGCATTATGGATGTGTTACAGCTGCATTATAGATGCATTATGGATGTTACAGCTGCATTATAGATGTGTTGCAGCTGCATTATAGATGTGTTACAGCTGCATTAGATGTGTTACAGCTGCATTATAGATGTGTTACAGCGGCATTATAGATGCATTATGGATGTTACAGCTGCATTATAGATGTGTTATGGATGTGTTACAGCTGCATTATAGATGCATTATGGATGTGTTACAGCTGCATTATAGATGTGTTATAGATGTGTTACAGCTACATTATAGATGCATTATGGATGTTACAGCTGCATTATAGATGTGTTATGGATGTGTTACAGCTGCATTATGGATGTGTTACAGCTGCATTATAGATGTGTTATAGATGTGTTACAGCTACATTATAGATGCATTATGGATGTTACAGCTGCATTATAGATGTGTTATGGATGTGTTACAGCTGCATTATAGATGCATTATGGATGTGTTACAGCTGCATTATAGATGTGTTATAGATGTGTTACAGTGGCATTATAGATGCATTATAGATGTGTTGCAGCTGCATTATAGATGTGTTACAGCTGCATTATAGATGTGTTACAGCGGCATTATAGATGCATTATGGATGTGTTACAGCTGCATTATAGATGCATTATAGATGTGTTACAGCGGCATTATAGATGTGTTACAGCTGCATTATAGATGCATTATAGATGTGTTACAGCTGCATTATGGATGTGTTGCAGCTGCATTATAGATGTGTTGCAGCTGCATTATAGATGTGTTACAGTGGCATTATAGATGTGTTACAGCGGCATTATAGATGTGTTACAGCTGCATTATAGATGCATTATGGATGTGTTACAGCTGCATTATAGATGCATTATAGATGTGTTACAGCTGCATTATAGATGTGTTGCAGCTGCATTATAGATGTGTTACAGCTGCATTATAGATGTGTTGCAGCTGGATTATAGATGTGTTACAGCTGCATTATAGATGCATTATGGATGTGTTACAGCTGCATTATAGATGTGTTGCAGCTGCATTATAGATGTGTTACAGCGGCAATATAGATGTGTTACAGCGGCATTATAGATGTGTTACAGCGGCATTATAGATGTGTTACAGCTGCATTATAGATGCATTATGGATGTGTTACAGCTGCATTATAGATGCATTATAGATGTGTTACAGCGGCATTATAGATGTGTTACAGCTGCATTATAGATGCATTATAGATGTGTTACAGCTGCATTATGGATGTGTTGCAGCTGCATTATAGATGTGTTGCAGCTGCATTATAGATGTGTTACAGCGGCATTATAGATGTGTTACAGCGGCATTATAGATGTGTTACAGCTGCATTATAGATGCATTATGGATGTGTTACAGCTGCATTATAGATGCATTATAGATGTGTTACAGCGGCATTATAGATGTGTTACAGCTGCATTATAGATGCATTATAGATGTGTTACAGCTGCATTATGGATGTGTTACAGCGGCATTATAGATGTGTTACAGCGGCATTATAGATGTGTTGCAGCTGCATTATAGATGTGTTACAGCTACATTATAGATGCATTATAGATGTGTTACAGCTACATTATAGATGCATTATAGATGTGTTACAGCTGCATTATAGATGTGTTACAGCTGCATTATAGATGTGTTGCAGCTGCATTATAGATGTGTTGCAGCTGCATTATAGATGTGTTACAGCGGCATTATAGATGCATTATGGATGTTACAGCTGCATTATAGATGTGTTACAGCTGTATTATAGATGTGTTACAGCTGCATTATAGATGCATTATAGATGTGTTACAGCGGCATTATAGATGCATTATGGATGTTACAGCTGCATTATGGATGTGTTACAACTGCATTATAGATGCATTATAGATGTGTTACAGCTGCATTATAGATGTGTTGCAGCTGCATTATAGATGTGTTGCAGCTGCATTATAGATGTGTTGCAGCGGCATTATAGATGTGTTGCAGCTGCATTATAGATGTGTTACAGCTGCATTATGGATGTGTTACAGCGGCATTATAGATGCATTATGGATGTGTTACAGCTGCATTATAGATGCATTATGGATGTGTTACAGCGGCATTATATATGTGTTACAGCTGCATTATAGATGTGTTGCAGCTGCATTATAGATGTGTTGCAGCTGCATTATATATGTGTTACAGCTGCATTATAGATGTGTTGCAGCTGCATTATAGATGTGTTACAGCTGCATTATAGATGTGTTGCAGCTGCATTATAGATGTGTTGCAGCTGCATTATAGATGTGTTGCAGCTGCATTATAGATGTGTTACAGCTGCATTATAGATGCATTATAGATGTGTTGCAGCTGCATTATAGATGTGTTACAGCGGCATTATAGATGTGTTGCAGCTGCATTATAGATGTGTTACAGCTGCATTATGGATGTGTTACAGCGGCATTATAGATGCATTATGGATGTGTTACAGCTGCATTATAGATGCATTATGGATGTGTTACAGCGGCATTATATATGTGTTACAGCTGCATTATAGATGTGTTGCAGCTGCATTATAGATGTGTTGCAGCTGCATTATATATGTGTTACAGCTGCATTATAGATGTGTTGCAGCTGCATTATATATGTGTTACAGCTGCATTATAGATGTGTTGCAGCTGCATTATAGATGTGTTGCAGCTGCATTATAGATGTGTTGCAGCTGCATTATAGATGTGTTACAGCTGCATTATAGATGCATTATAGATGTGTTGCAGCTGCATTATAGATGTGTTACAGCGGCATTATAGATGTGTTACAGCTGCATTATAGATGCATTATGGATGTTACAGCTGCATTATAGATGCATTATGGAGGTGTTACAGCAGCATTATAGAGGTGTTATAGCCGTGTACTGGATAATGATAGATTAATGGTGGCCAGTGATCTATATCAGCCTTTAGTGACTGTGTGTTCCTGCAGCTGACTGTCCTTACTCCATCAACCCTCTGCTGATATAAACTGCCCTGGAGTGGGTGGGTAGAGGGTTTCTGTTTCGACCTCTGCTCTCTCTGGTCCTCTGGGGTTGTGGAATCAAATCAAATCAAATATCATTGGTCACATACACATATTTAGCAGATGTTATTGCGGGTGTAGCGAAATGCTTGTGTTCCTAGCTCCAACAGTGCAGTAGTATCTAACAATTCACAACAATACACACAAAGGTGTTACAGCTGCACCATCGAGAGCATCCTGACTGGTTGCATCACTGCCTGGTATGGCAACTGCTCGGCCTCCGACCGCAAGGCACTACAGAGGGAAGTGCGTACGGCCCAGTACATCACTGTCATAGACTGTTCTCTCTGCTACCGCATGGCAAGCAGTACCGGAGCACCAAGTCTAGGTCCAAGAGGCTTCTAAACAGCTTCTACCCCCAAGTCATAAGACTCCTGAATATCTAATCAAATGGCTACTCAGCCCTCTTTTACGCTGCTGCTACTCTCTGTTTATTATCTATGCATAGTCACTTTAATAACTCTACCTACATGTACATATTACCTCCATTACCTCGACTAACCGGTGCCCCCTCACATTGACTCGGTACCGGTACCCCCTGTATATAGCCTCACTACTGTTATTTTACTGCTGCTCTTTAATTATTTGTTACTTTTATTTAGTAGTATTTTGTATTGTATTTTTTTGTGATTTTTTTTGTTGTAGGTATTCTTTCTTAAAACTGTGTTGTCGGTTAAGGGCTTGTAAGTAAGCATTTCACTGTAAGGTCTACTACACCTGTTGTATTCAGCGCATGTGACAAATGTAATTTGATTTGATTTTGAAATCTAAAAGTAAAAGAATGGAATTAAGAAATATATAAATATTAGATTGAGCAATGTTGGGGTAGCATTGTCTAAAATACAGTAGAAACAGTAGAGACCTCCTCTGTGCGTACGTGCGTGTGTGCAGAAGGTTGGGAGGATGGTTGTCCTGTAGAGGGGCTGTTGGGAAGAGACTGCTGACTGAGGTATCTACAATGAGGGGATTCGATTAATCCGGGTAGGCGTGTTTTGGGGGAAAGTTGATTGACTCCAGGGTGTGAGCCAGGTGCTCCGTTGAAAGCCCACGGCGAAGTCGGCAAAAAAATAAAAGAAAAGGTGACGTAATTAAGCAAGTGGAGTGCTAAATTGATTGCTTTTGATCAAAAATGCTTTATTTGCGTTCCCAATGAAAACTAGGTTGAAAATTCAAACATATATTTTGTGGAAAATATATGTTGTATGTTTCTGAACGATGCACCATGCTGCCTTGTTGACAACATGACCGAGCAGCGCAGATTAGTGTTCGATTTGAGAAGGGTGCTCCTCCCTCATAGACTGGTGCCCCGCGACGCAACATAATTGAATCCGCCCATTGACATGTAACACTGCCTGGGTTCCTCAGGGCTAACTTAGCTTAGCTACTGTAAAACAGCCTGGGTTCCTCAGGGCTAGCTTAGCTTAGCTACTGTAACACAGCCTGGGTTCCTCAGGGCTAGCTTAGCTTAGCTACTGTAACACAGCCTGGGTTCCTCTGGGCTAGCTTAGTTTAGCTACTGTAACACAGCCTGGGTTCCTCAGGGCTAGCTTAGCTTAGCTACTGTAACACTCAGTCTGGGCTCGTCTCCTCAAGGCTAGCTTAGCTTAGCTACTATAATACAGCCTGGGCTCCTCAGAGCTAGCTTAGCTTAGCTACAGTAACACTGCCTGTGCTGCTCTCCTCAGGGCTAGCTTAGCTTAGCTACAGTAACACTGCCTGGGCTCCTCAGGGCTAGCTTAGCTTAGCTACTGTAACACTGCCTGTGCTGCTCTCCTCAGGGCTAGCTTAGCTTAGCTACAGTAACACAGCCTGGGCTCCTCAGGGCTAGCCTTTCCAGCTGGCTGAAGTGTAGGTGTGTGGTGTGTGTATGGTGTGCGTGTGTATGTGTGTGTGTTTTGTGTATGTCAACCTTTTTTTGAGGTTATGTTTGTAACCTTAGGATTTATCAGAGAACTAGCTTGTATTAATAACATTTACATTTACATTTGACATTTTAGTCATTTAGCAGACGCTCTTATCCAGAGCGACTTACAGTTAGTGCATTCATCTTAAGATAGCTAGGTGGGACAACCACATATCTCAGTCATAGTAAGTGCATTTTTAACCAGACTAGTAGTACAGGGGGACTGCTGCTGACCTAGCTGTTTACTATGCAGTTAGATGGGCATTAGACATTAGACACATGCACACAAAGTAGACATACACACACAGCCACACACACAGCCACACACACACACAGTCAGCCGTCTAGAGTGATCAGAGTCTCGATAGCGACTTCTCGCTGTCAAAATATTGGAAGCGTTCAGTTCTAGCTGGTGTCAGGCCACCTCAATCTCATGAATCAATGTGGAAGGAGAAGGAGGGAGAAGGAGGGAGAAGGAGGGAGAAGGAGAGAGAAGGAGGGAGAAGGAGAGAGAAGAAGAGAGAAGGAGAGAGAAGAAGAGAGAAGGGGTGTTATAGCTGACACAGATCCTATCTACCTTTTTTTCTGCCTCCGTCTCCTCCATCTGTCCACTCCTCCCTTCTCAACCTACTCCCCCTCTTTTTCCTCTCCATCCTTTTCTCTCACTTTCCCCCCATCCCCCTCTCCCCTCCTCTCCCTCTAACCCTGTCTCCCTCTCCTCCCCCCACTCCCCCTCCTCCCCCACTCCCTCTCCTCCCCCTTCTCCCTCTCCTCTCCTCCCCCTCTCCCTCACCTCCCCCCTCTCCCTCTCCTCCCCCCACTCCCTCTAACCCCCTCTCCTTCTCCTCCCCCTCTCCCTCTCCTCCCCCCACTCCCCCTCCTCCCCCTCTCCCTCACCTCCCCCCTCTCCCTCTCCTCCCCCCACTCCCTCTAACCCCCTCTCCATCTCCTCCCCCTCTCCGTCTCCTCCCCCCTCTCCCTCTCCTCCCCCTCTCCCTCCCCTCTCCATCTCCTCCCCCTCTCCCTCTCCTCCCCCCACTACCTCTCCTCCCCCTCTCCCTCTCCTCTCCATCTCCTCCCCCCTCTCCCTCTCCTCCCCCACTCCCTGTCCTCCCCCCTCTCCCTCACCTCCCCCCTCTCCCTCTCCTCTCCATCTCCTCCCCCCTCTCCATCTCCACCCCCCTCTCTCTCTTCTCCCCCTCTCCATCTCCTCCCCTCTGCCCCCTCCCGCCCCAGTATAGATCTACTCTCTACAGATCAGTCCACCCATGAACATCTATCTATCCAGCCCTATAGATCTGCTCTCTGCTGTAATCAGGGGGTGTGAGACTGCTGTCAGGTCCATTGTGGCCTGATCACTCTACTTCCCTTCACTCCTTCACCCTGAGGTGAGTTCAACCAGACTTCTGTTTCGCGGCGAACATGTTACTTAGTAACAATTTCATTCCAAAATGTGAAACATCAAACATCTATTTTTTGTAATGATTACTGTGACATTTTAGCGGCAATAATCAAACTGCTAATTATTTTGCTATTCCTACCACAGGTAATAGAATGCCCACATGGCCACTTGATTAATTGCAGTGGAAGTTTAGACCCGAAACATACACTTTCGTTCGCCGCACACTACCTTCTCAGACCGTTCGCTAAACGTTAGCGAACAGTCATGGCTAACACAAGACAAATGGAATATGTTAGCTAACGTTCGCGAACTAGTTCCCTCGTTGAACGCGCCGCTGGCTTCACACTGGGGCTGGGCTGACAGGGCTGGGCTGTTAGGAAAGCACAGGGACAGGTTTTATCCCAAATGCCATCCTGTTCCTAGGATGCGTTTACACAGGCAGCCCAATTCGGATATTTTTTCCACTAATTGGTCTTTTGACAAATCATATCAGATCTTTTTTCAGAAAAAAATATACATCAGAATTGGGCTGCCTGTGTAAACGCAGCCATAGGGTGCCATGTGGGATACAACTGGGGCTGCGACGGTCATGGAATTTGGGATGACGCGGTCTCCGTAATAACCGTTCGAACAGTAAAAACAAAATGTAGACCCACATTTTCTAATTTCCTTCACTCCTGACTGCATGTGCTGCCATATAAATAGAATGAATAGAACAGGCATCCCCATTCAAGTCAATGAGGGCATAATGGATGGACTGGCGGCCATTGTGAGTGTACCCATAGGAGCAAAGCAGGAAGTAAAAGCAGGAAGTGTACCCATCAATATGTGCTGTGATTTGTTCATTCAACTCAACTTACTTTTTTTTTTTTACAGCTTAACATTGCAGATAGATTGTAACTTCCATCAATGTGTAATTGTCTGCATCACTTCCAATCCCCCATGTTTATATATATATATATATATATATATACACACATACATACACATATACATACACACACATACATACACATATACATACACACACACACACCCACATACATACAGTGGGGGAAAAAAGTATTTAGTCAGCCACCAATTGTGCAAGTTCTCCCACTTAAAAAGATGAGAGAGGCCTGTAATTTTCATCATAGGTACACGTCAACTATGACAGACAAAATGAGAATTTTTTTCTCCAGAAAATCACATTGTAGGAATTTTTATGAATTTATTTGCAAATTATGGTGGAAAATAAGTATTTGGTCAATAACAAAAGTTTCTTAATACTTTGTTATATACCCTTTGTTGGCAATGACACAGGTCAAACGTTTTCTGTAAGTCTTCACAAGGTTTTCACACACTGTTGCTGGTATTTTGGCCCATTCCTCCATGCAGATCTCCTCTAGAGCAGTGATGTTTTGGGGCTGTCGCTGGGCAACACAGACTTTCAACTCCCTCCAAAGATTTTCTATGGGGTTGAGATCTGGAGACTGGCTAGGCCACTCCAGGACCTTGAAATGCTTCTTACGAAGCCACTCCTTCGTTGCCCGGGCAGTGTGTTTGGGATCATTGTCATGCTGAAAGACCCAGCCACGTTTCATCTTCAATGCCCTTGCTGATGGAAGGAGGTTTTCACTCAAAATCTCACGATACATGGCCCCATTCATTCTTTCCTTTACACGGATCAGTCGTCCTGGTCCCTTTGCAGAAAAACAGCCCCAAAGCATGATGTTTCCACCCCCATGCTTCACAGTAGGTATGGTGTTCTTTGGATGCAACTCAGCATTCTTTGTCTTCCAAACACGACGAGTTGAGTTTTTACCAAAAAGTTATATTTTGGTTTCATCTGACCATATGACATTCTCCCAATCCTCTTCTGGATCATCCAAATGCACTCTAGCAAACTTCAGACGGGCCTGGACATGTACTGGCTTAAGCAGGGGGACACGTCTGGCACTGCAGGATTTGAGTCCCTGGCGGCATAGTGTGTTACTGATGGTAGGCTTTGTTACTTTGGTCCCAGCTCTCTGCAGGTCATTCACTAGGTCCCCCCGTGTGGTTCTGGGATTTTTGCTCACCGTTCTTGTGATCATTTTGACCCCACGGGGTGAGATCTTGCGTGGAGCCCCAGATCGAGGGAGATTATCAGTGGTCTTGTATGTCTTCCATTTCCTAATAATTGCTCCCACAGTTGATTTCTTCAAACCAAGCTGCTTACCTATTGCAGATTCAGTCTTCCCAGCCTGGTGCAGGTCTACAATTTTGTTTCTGGTGTCCTTTGGCAGCTCTTTGGTCTTGGCCATAGTGGAGTTTGGAGTGTGACTGTTTGAGGTTGTGGACAGGTGTCTTTTATACTGATAACAAGTTCAAACAGGTGCCATTAATACAGGTAATGAGTGGAGGACAGAGGAGCCTCTTAAAGAAGAAGTTACAGGTCTGTGAGAGCCAGAAATCTTGCTTGTTTGTAGGTGACCAAATACTTATTTCCCACCATAATTTGCAAATAAATTCATAAAAAATCCTACAATGTGATTTTCTGGATTTTTTTTCCTCAATTTGTCTGTCATAGTTGACGTGTACCTATGATGAAAATTACAGGCCTCTCTCATCTTTTTAAGTGGGAGAACTTGCACAATTGGTGGCTGACTAAATACTTTTTTCCCCCACTGTACATACATACATACATACATACATATCCTTTTTAAAAAATATATATATTCCCCTTTATTACATTCCAACCCCGCCACCCTTTCCCCACTTGGAGTAAACTAGTGAACAACTGACATTACAAAACATTTATTCCATTGCATGAGCCACATCAGTTAGCATAATGTGAATAAACATTATTGCATCACAATACCAGGCAGACATTGTGAGTGTAGCCATGAGTTTACCAGTCAAATTGCCAGGGTTAGAGGTTCCAAGCCCATTCTATTCACCGTTTGCTACAACACCTTGCTTTTTTCAGCAAGGGGCAATAAAGTTTCATAATGTTGTTAATAGTCCATGTTATCGCAGAAACGGACTCAACCGCACTCAGATCTAGGCTAAGTAGCTTTTGGAACCGTTCTTGTGATCTTGTCTTATTTTAATTGCCTCCATTCAGCAATGTCAAAAGGGTACTTATTGTGTTATTACCAGAGCTATTTTGGAGGGGATTGGAAAATTACAGATTTAAATGGGGGCTGGTTGGAGTGGCGTGTACTAGTTTGATCATTTAGAGCTGATCAAGGGGGTCATGTGGAGGAACGTGTCACGTTGTATAATGATAGGAAGACAGGCGCAGGAATACGTATTAGGGGTATTATTACTCCACCCAACACAAACACGTATATATATATATACACACAAGGGATGTAAACCAAACAAAGAGCGAGGTGTAACCTCTACACAATACACGGGACAAGACCCGTAAACAACAAGAGCACAATACACGGTACTCACGAGACCAACGGACATGGGACAAGACAGTCTGGGGTTGGTGGTCATGATCCATGTCAGTAACGCCTAGATAGCCGGAACTGGTGAACGGAATGAGCAGCAGTACCGGGGGGATCCGTGACAGTACTGTTTCATTTTTATCAGAGGTACACACGCATACTGTGTTACACACGTACATTTTTCATTTTTAACCTGTTGTCAGAGTTATGGTATGTTTCTTCATGATGAGTGGTAGCAGGACATCAGTGTAGTTTGGTTCTGGGTGGCTGTTTCTTTCTTCCTCAATGGAGCAACTGGCTAATATGGAATATTCTAGAACACTGTAATTGTGTACTCTAGAACACTGCGATTGTGTACTCTAGAACACGGTGATTGTAGACACTAGAACACTGATTTTGTACTCTAAAATAAGGGTTAAAAAAAGTATTAACAATAAATACAATTATATACTCTAGAACATTGTGATTGTATACTTTAGAACACTGTGATTGTGTACTCTAGAACACTGTGATTGTGTACTCTAGAACACTGTGATTGTAAACTCTAGAAGAGTCTCTTAGTGCAGCTGGAACTTATAGTTGTGTTCTCTTCTGTGTTCCGTCAGTATTGTTAGTTGGCCTGTGAAAATACTGTTCTAACTCCTATCCCCTGTGTATCTCTGTTCTGGTAACTGTTCTGCTAGTCTAGTGCTATCCCAGCAGTGCTCTGCCCTGCTTCCTGCTCGCAAATGTTGCTGGACACATTCTTTATTTATGAGGGGAAGACGATGTCTGAAATATTTACAACAGAGGAGCAGGAAAAAATAACTTTCAATAAGACATGAGATGCAACAATCAAGAAGTTTCTACTTCCTCCCAGCTTCTAAGGATAGGGGTCATTGGGACCTGAGGGGGCTGGCTGGTTAAAGTGCCTGATGTTCTCCTGGTCACTCCAAACCCATCCAAGCCCATCACAGTAGAGTTCAATTAGGTGTTGAACTTAAATGATGCCAGGAAATAAAAACATTTATATTCATAAAGGTTTAAGCTACAGTTTGGGGTTTGGGAAGCTGTTCAATGGTCATTTCAACTCAAGAACACTGCTCAAAATCGTTTTTTTTTTTTAACTATGTACTGTAAGGTAATTACACAATTCACAACTTATTCCCAGTCCATTGATAGTGGCTGTGTTATGTATAGTGGCTGTGTTATGTATAGTGACTGTGTTATGTATAGTGGCTGTGTTATGTATAGTGACTGTGTTATGTATAGTGGCTGTGTTATGTATAGTGACTGTGTTATGTATAGTGACTGTGTTATGTATAGTGGCTGTGTTATGTATAGTGAACGGTCATCCAACTCGGAATTCCTACTTGGGAACTCGGGCCTCTTTCTAGAGCCCCGTCTTTCCGACCTGAAGATCACTTTCGTCATGATTTGACCTTGTATTTTTGGGTTATAGCATTTCTTTCACATGACCCATCAATTTAGACAAGTGTGTCTGGGTAAGAATCATCTAATAATTATACAATATTTATCTGGACACGTTCAATTTTTTTATATTGCTACTATGCAAATATGCAAGTAACCATTTCACTCTACCGTTTACACCTTCTGTATCCTGTGCATGTGACAAATAAACGTTGATTTTATTTGATATAGTGTGTGTTTACCAGAGACGGTAATGTTAAGAACAACATGACCTGCACCAAAGTCAGATTAGGATATAGGCCAAGGACTAGATCATGTGTATTTTTGCTACTACTTTCACCACTTTTAGTCTTGAAATCTTTGGTTGTTTACTACACTATTTTACTCACTCTGTTTAGCACATGGCCTCATGTGAATCCTTAAAGAGATGGGTAGGGCTTTAGAGGGTGTGAATGAAGCTGAATGGGTGTACATTCAAGGGCCATTTTCTAAAAAGTGGGGTTACAAGTTTTTCAACTTTCAAAGCAGAATTAAATTCCCATTGTTTCTCAACTGCAGTGTATAATATACCATTTTCTAGCTCTGATTCTCTACTTTTATTCAATGAATGTCACATACACTACCGTTCCAAAGTTTGGGGTCACTTAGAAATGTCCTTGTT
The DNA here is from genome assembly GCF_964263955.1 of Coregonus lavaretus. Classification (NCBI taxonomy): domain Eukaryota; kingdom Metazoa; phylum Chordata; class Actinopteri; order Salmoniformes; family Salmonidae; genus Coregonus; species Coregonus lavaretus. Next base: position 35,998 of record NW_028163371.1, read on the forward strand.
TTCGAAAGAAAAGCAATTTTTTTGTCCATTTAAAATAACATCAAATTGATCAGAAATACAGTGTAGACATTGTTAATGTTGTAAATGTCTATTGTAGCTGGAAACGGCTGATTTTTACTGGAATATCTACATAGGCGTACAGAGGCCCATTATCAGCAACCATCAGTCCTGTGTTCCAATGGCACGTTGTGTTTGCTAATCCAAGTTTATCATTTTTAAAAGGCTAATTGATCATTAGAAAACCCTTTTGCAATTATGTTAGCACAGCTGAAAAATGTTGTGCTGATTTAAAGAAGCAATAAAACTGGCCTTCTTGAGACTAGTTGAGTATCTGGAGCCGATTATCAGCACAAAATGTCATCACTGAGAGCACAGTCCCTACATCTCAAGCTAAAAACATCAGCAATGCACTCACCAGCTTTCGTTGTTTATGTGACATGGACATGATCCAACTGATGCCATTGAGTGCACACACCATGTAAGCCCGATCTGACAATAAAATACTATTTTTGACTGCTGTCATATCAACACTTATATGAATTATATAATGCAATTACTGCTTTTGTGCTGATTTTCACTATCATCCTATGATTTAAGAGTTCATTATCGTCCTATGATTTAAGAGTTCACTATCATCCTGGTTTACTCAGTTAATTATCATGTATTTATTTTGTGTGTGTTTGTGTCTGCTGTGTGCACTTGACCTTTAGTGTGTGTGTGTGTGTGTGTGTGTGTGTGTGTGTGTGTGTGTGTGTGTGTGTGTGTGTGTGTGTCTGCTGTGTGCACACTTCTGTCTGTCCATGTATGTGTCTGTGTGTGTCTGTCTCTATGCATTTGACCTTTGTGTGTGTGTGTGTGTGTGGTGTGTGGTGTGTGGTGTGTGGTGTGTGTTTGTGTGTGTGTGTGTGTGTGTGTGTGTGTGTGTGTTCGCGTGCATGATGGAGATGTGTTCCGGCACAGTGGAGAGCAGCCTGTCTGAAGCTGTGAGGGCCACCTGATCTACAGTAGTCCTGACCCCGCACACACACACACACACACACACACACACACACACACACACACACACACACACACACACACACACACACACACACACACACACACACAGGGTACACACATGCGCATACACACACACACGGGCTCACACACACTGTGTCACTCGAGGCTAGGTGGGGTGAAGGGTGTTGTAAGCAAAGCCCCTGTGTGACCTGTGAGTCAAGATAGAGAGGTAGGGAGGGAAAAGAAAGGGGGATACCGAGAGACATACAGTATCTGTGCTACAGGAGCCACACTGTAGATATTATAGTTTCAGTTTCACATCAACAACAGCTGTTCTATTTCCAACAACAGATTGTTGATTCATTTGCACTGTCCCTGTTAAGTACATTCCATAAATACATTTAATAAATACATTTAATAAATAAACTGTTAGATGTTACTTTAAAGACCGATTTCCAGACACACTAACTTTTCAGCAGACAGCAGACAAGAGTTAGTGCTCTAACTCTTCAGATTCAGCATGCCAATGTCTTATGATGCACTTTTTTAGTTTCTTGGCAGCAATTAGACCATGAAGGCCTGATTCACACAGTCTCCTCTGAACAGTTGATGTTGAGATGTGTCTGTTACTTGAACTCTGTGAAGCATTTTTTTGGGCTGCAATTTCTGAGGCTGGTAACTCTAATGAACTTATCCTCTGCAGCAGAGGTAACTCTGGGTCTTCCATTCCTGTGGCGGTCCTCATGAGAGCCAGTTTCATCATAGTGCTTGATGGTTTTTGCGACTGCACTTGAAGAAACTTTCAAAGTTCTTGACATTTTCCGTATTGACTGACCATGTCTTAAAGTAATGATGGATTGTCGTTTCTCTTTGCTGATGTGTGCTGTTCTTGCCATAATATGGACTTGGTCTTTTACCAAATAGGGCTATCTTCTGTATACCCCCCCTACCTTGTCACAACACAACTGATTGGCTCAAACGCATTAAGAAGGAAATAAATTCCACAAATTAACTTTTAAGAAGGCACACCTGTTAATTGAAATGCATTCCAGGTGACTACCTCATGAAGCTGGTTGAGAGAATGCCAAGAGTGTGCAAAGCTGTCATCAAGGCAAAGGGTGGCTATTTGAAGAATCTCAAATATAAAACATATTTTGATTTGTTTAACACTTTTCTGGTTACTACATGATTCCATATGTGTTATTTCATAGTGTTGATGTCTTCACTACAATTATACAATGTAAAAAATAGTGTAAACAAAGAAAAACCCTTGAATGAGTAGGTGTGTCCAAACTTTTGACTGGTAGTGTATATATATATAGTGGTTAAAATAAGCATGGCTAGACTGTTTCTCAGGCATGCACAGTGACAGCTTCTGAGTATCGAGGTTTAACTACGAAGAATTCAGACATACGCACACAAACACACACACACATAGACAGACAGTCTTAGTTTCCCTTTAATCCCAGTGTAATCTTCCCTAGGTCACCCCTAACATTCTGTCTAGAGATCCAGACTATCTTCACTAGGTCACCCCTAACATTCTGTCTAGAGATCCAGACCATCTTCACTAGGTCACCCCTAACATTCTGTCTAGAGATCCAGACCATCTTCACTAGGTCACCCCTAACATTCTGTCTAGAGGTCCAGACCATCCTCACTAGGTCACCCCTAACATTCTGTCTAGAGATCCAGACTATCTTCACGAGGTCACCCCTAACATTCTGTCTAGAGATCCAGACCATCTTCACGAGGTCACCCCTAACATTCTGTCTAGAAATCCAGACCATCTTCACCAGGTTACCCCTAACATTCTGTCTAGAGATCCAGACCATCTTCACCAGGTCACCCCTAACAGTCTGTCTAGAGATCCAGACCATCTTCACTAGGTCACCCATAACATTCTGTCTAGAGATCCAGACCATCTTCACCAGGTCACCCCTAACATTCTGTCTAGAGATCCAGACCATCTTCACGAGGTCACCCCTAACATTCTGTCTAGAGATCCAGACCATCTTCACCAGGTCACCCCTAACATTCTGTCTAGAGATCCAGACCATCTTCACCAGGTCACCCCTAACATTCTGTCTAGAGATCCAGACCATCTTCACCAGGTCACCCCTAACATTCTGTCTAGAAATCCAGACCATCTTTACTAGGTCACCCCTAACATTCTGTCTAGAAATCCAGACCATCTTCACTAGGTCACCCCTAACATTCTGTCTAGAAATCCAGACCATCTTCACAAAAGCTGTGTTCGAATACTCATACTAACCACACTAACCGTACTATTTGTGACGTAAATTGAGTATATAGTATGCTTATTGGTCATAGTATGGATATAGTTTGTATGCCAAAAGTTCCCGGATTGTCGTACTAAATTCCCCAAATTACAAAGTATACAAGCAGTGAACACTATTTCCGTGCTTTTAGGGCCCATAATGCAATTCTTCATAAAATGGGTGTGGCTTCACAACGTTTTCAGATTTGAAGAAAATGGCAGAAAATATGCAGCCGAAATCCGACGAGAGCGGATACAAATTGCTTTAACTAATTATGACAAATGTTAAGAAAATGTTGAGCAATGTAATACAAGAATACAAGTTACCTAACGTTAGTTGGCTACTAATACATCGAACTTGCCAGGCAGTATATTAACTATCTGCTATCTAACTAACTACCCAACGTTTATTGACATGATTATTCACATCATTCTTAGCTAAGTGGTATAGTCGTTGTGCGTTCTCAATGGACATTGTTAATTCTGGCTATCTACTCCGATTTCAGAGCACTCTTGTCTGTGTGTGCCAGAGCGCGGGATAACTGATTAATTTATGAACGCTCAACACCCGTTGAATATATGGCTAGTGTCAGTAAACGTCGGCAAACAAAAGCACAATTAAATTGTTGCCAGCAGCACAGTTACAGTCACCAACGCTCTGGATAACATGAAAACAGCCTAACCAGCTCTGCTAGGGCGAGTAAAATGGTCAGTGAGGTGTTCTCTCATTTGTGTCTGGAAATAGCTAACCAACGTTAGCCAGTTAGCTTGGGTGCTTGACTACTGTTGTGAGGTCAGAATAAAAAATAGAAATGTCTTATTTACATAACTATTCAGACCATTTGCTTTGCTCGGTCATAAACACATCCAAAATAATCAAAGGAAAGGGTTACAAGAAAAAAGGTGTGCAAACTGAAACTGAAACACACTTGCAAACTGAAACGGTAAGGTCTGCCCCCCTTCTGATAACCAGGTGGCGAATCACATCTCTGCATGTCTGGCAGACATATCAGTGTGGATGACGGATCACCACCTCAAGCTGAACCTTGGCAAGACGGAGCTGCTCTTCCTCCCGGGGAAGGACTGCCCGTTCCATGATCTCGCCATCACGGTTGACAACTCCGTTGTGTCCTCCTCCCAGAGTGCGAAGAGCCTTGGCGTGACCCTGAACAACACTCTGTCGTTCTCCGCTAACATCAAGGCGGTGACCCGATCCTGTAGGTTCATGCTCTACAACATTCGGAGAGTACAACACTGCCTTACACAGGAAGCGGCACAGGTCCTAATCCAGGCACTTGTCATCTCCCGTCTGGATTACTGCAACTCGCTGTTGGCTGGGCTCCCTGCCTGTGCCATTAAACCAACTCATCCAGAATGCCGCAGCCCGTCTGGTGTTCAACCTTCCCAAGTTCTCTCACATCACCCCGCTCCTCCGCACACTCCACTGGCTTCCAGTTGAAGCTCGCATCTGCTACAAGACCATGGTGCTTGCCTACGGAGCTGTGAGGGGAACGGCACCTCCGTACCTTCAGGCTCTGATCTGTCCCTACACCCAAACGAGGGCATTGCGTTCATCCACCTCTGGCCTACTGGCCCCCCTACCTCTGCGGAAGCACAGTTCCCGCTCAGCCCAGTCAAAACTGTTTGCTGCTCTGGCACCCCAATGGTGGAACAAGCTCCCTCACGACGCCAGGACAGCGGAGTCACTCACCACCTTCCGGAGACACTTGAAACCCCACCTCTTTAAGGAATAACTGGGATAGGATAAAGTAATCCTTCTACCCCCCCATTACCCCACCCCACCCCCAAAAAAAAAAAAAAAAAAAAAAAAAAAACATTGTAAAGTGGTTATCCCACTCTATATAAGGTGAATGCACCAATTTGTAAGTCGCTCTGGATAAGACCGTCTGCTAAATGACGTAAATGTAAAAATGATTAGTGACAGGTGTGAGTTTTTAAATGTGGTAAAGGAACTGGAGTCCCTCCACTGCTGGAGGGGGAATGGACAGGAGATTAGTGGTGGTTTGTGATAGGGTGAGGGGACTGTCAGTCAGGGTAGGGGCAAATCGAGCACAGTTATAATCAATTGAATGACGAAAATAGGCTAAAGTGGGCTAATGCAATTGAAGGCGTGAATCAAATTGTTGCTTATACTCAAACTCCCAAAGTAATATCCAACCATTATCCTAAATTTAAATCAATAGCCGTGTGTGGTCAATGATCATTTCAGCACCGTTTTGATTGGGACAGGGCCATCACGCTGCTTTGAGACAAGTGTGGGGGGACTCGTCTTGATAGATCAATCAGTGTCAGATTTAGGTTTTCACTGAATCTCTATTTGGTAACAATTAGGCTGGGGAAATGTTAGCTAAGTTGAGGTGAGTGCTCAGGATCATCTTTATTCTAGTTTGCTCATATATTAATGATCAGAAAATGTGGCTAGCATGTTATGTAACTTAAGTGGATTTTGCTCTTCACTTGCGTAATATGTCGTTATCAATAAAACGTCACAATAAGGTGCAGAGTGTTCGGTTTTCCTGCTGGGGGGCAAGGAGACCCCCAGCTACGCTAAAACCATTGACAACTGCGTGTCGTTTTCAAGGCATTGTTAAATAAATGTTAACTATTTGGTTTTAATATCAACACCTCTTGAAGAGCATAGTCAGAACTACACATTTCCAGTTATTCCACATTTAGCGCTATCATCAGAGTTATACAGCAAGTAACTGCATGCTTTTCATGATCAGTAAACATCAGTTGATGATTATATATCAGCTACGTAAGGGTAGCCTGACAATATCCCTCAATATTGGCCACCATTCTTTGGATATGAGTGATATAAAAGTGAACTACACCTGACAAGTATGAGTGGTTTACGTTCATTTTCCATCCTTAATGGGCTCTGCTTGTCAAGCAGCAGAAGGGTACATTTGTTGATGTACTGTTAGATGATAATGTTTACGTTGGAAGCTACCGGTAGAAACTTTGTACAGTTGGCTAAACATTGTGGTAAGTAGACCTAATGTACTTTTTTCTCCAACCAACGTAGGCCTACCTAGCGAAGCTAGCTAACATTATCCCCTTTTCATCATTGTTTTTAAGAGTGTTTAATCACGATTGCTGCTGACAGACATGATAGGCTACATTGATTGATGGACCACGTCAAATTGGCTAACTAGCTAATAACAGATCACGTCAATATGGCTAGTTAACAAGCTAACTACAGATCACGTCAATATGGCTGGTTAACAAGCTAACTACAGATCAGGTCAATATGGCTAGTTAACAAGCTAACTTTCAGGGGATAAACTAGATGGCTATATCCAAATAGTGTTTGATTTGCTTGTCATCTATAGTGGTGATGACAGTAGTCTGACTGACAACTTTACCAGGACGAGGACTTACCAATGTCAAGCTCTTTCAGAAAGCCTAATCTCTGATGAAGAAAGCTGAATGTCACATTGTTTGCTTAGCTAGCTAGCTAGCTAGCTACATGCCAAATGGATAAGCTACCCTCACATATTTGAAATTACATGATCAATTGATGTTTACTGATCATGAAAAGCATGCAGTTTTGCTGTATAACTCTGATGACAGCGCTAAATGTGTAATAACTGGAAATGTGTAGTTCTGACCATGCTCTTCAAGAGGTGTTGATATTAAAACCAAATAGTTATAATATTTATTTAACAATCCCTTGAAAAGGGCACATAGTTGTCAATGGTTTTAGTGGAATTGGGGGTTTCATTGCCCCCCAGCAGGCAAATCGAACGCTCTGCACCTTATTGTGACGTTTTATTGATAACGACCTATAGCCTGTCCTACTCTCGACCAAAAGCCTGTGACTTGTCTTAATCAATCAATGTGATTTTGTTTCACAGAATCTCCATCTGTATATTTGATTAGGCTAATTGATCTCTGGCTGGCCAAATACGTGGATGTGGGATAGCTCATCTATCACTGATCAGAAACATTTAGCATGCTATAATGTAGCCTAAATCAAGTGTGTTATTTTGCTCTTGATTCACCTATAGGCTATATATAGTAGCCTTAAATAATCGATCCACCATCGAGCCGTTCGAGCACGTCCTGTTTTATCTAATGTAACTTACTTCAATATAATAAATAATTAATAATTAATTCATGCCTTTAAATACAACCAAGCATTTTATTTTGAAAATAGGCCTAAATAAATAACTTGATTTTCTGCTAAACAACCATTTGAATAATCGCTCAAAAGCCCTGTGTTTTGAATGCATGTTTTATTCTGAAATGAGATTTGGATCAGTTATGGGTCTTCTTTCGATAGTTTACAAGGTCCAACAAGGCACTTTAGCAGGGCAGTCATATAGGGTGCATAAATATGGGCTTCTGCTGATTCTGAGATGCGCTGCCTGTCATGATCATCATTCTCCCGAGTGCACTTCAGCCTATTCGTATCGCAATTTGAAACATTTCAATGATCAGAAAAATAAGTTATATGGCGACACATTTCTTTGGCCCAACCAATATTGGAATCCTGACACTGCTAGTGGCTGCAGCTGCTGCTTCTGCTGAGAGAGAGAGAGCACTAGTAAAAAGTGCGCAGACACTCCGTTTTTCTTTCTGAACACCGGGCCCCATCGGGTTTGGGCGGAGAAGGAGAACTCTAACCCAGTCTCTGAGCAATCTGGAATGTTATTTGGCCCTAAACAGAGAGTACACAGTAGCAGAATACCTGACCACTGTGACTGACCCAAAATGAAGGAACGCTTTGACTATGTACAGACTCAATGAGCATAGCCTTGCTATTGAAAGAGGCCGCCGTAGGCAGACCTGGCTCTCAAGAGAAGACAGGCTATGTTCCCACTGCCCACAAAATGAGGTGGAAACTGAGCTGCACTTCCTAACCTCCTGCCAAATGTATGACAATATTAGAAACACATATTTCCTTCAGATTACACAGACCCACAAAGAAATTTGAAAAAATATATAATCTTGATAAACTCCCATATCTATTAGGTGAAATACCATAGCAGATCTGTTGCCACAAGGAAAGGGCAACCAGTGGAGCACAAACAACATTGTAAATACAACCCACAGTGTCTTCGGAAAGTATTCAGACCCCTTGACTTTTTCCACATTTTGTTACTTTACAGCCTTATTTTAAAATTGATTAAATAAATAACAAATATCTCAGCAATCTAAACACAATGCCACATAATGACAAAGCAAAAACAGATTTTTTGAAATTTTAGCAAATGTATAATTTTTTTTTTTTTTAAATACCTTATTTACATAAGTATTCAGACCCTTTGCTATGAGACTCAAAATTGAGCTCAGGTGCATCCTGTTTCCATTGATCATCCTTGAGATGTTTCTACAACTTGATTGCAGTCCACCTATTATAAATTCAATTAATTGGACATGATTTGGAAAGGCACACGCCTGTCTATATAAGGTCCCACAGTTGACAGTGCATGTCAGAGCAAAAACCAAGCCATGAGGTCGAAGGAATTGTCCGTAGAGCTCAGAGACAGGATTGTGTCGAGGCACAGATCTGGGGAAGGGTACCAAAAAATGTCTGCAGCATTGAAGGTCCCCAAGAACACTGTGGCCTCCATTATTCTTAAATTGAAGAAGTTTGGAACCACCAATACTCTTTCTAGAGCTGGCCACCCGGCCAAACTGAGCAATTTGGGGAGAACGGCCTTGGTCAGGGAGGTGACCAAGAACCCGATGGTCACTCTGACAGAGCTCTAGAGTTCCTCTGTGGAGATGGGAGAACCTTCAGAAGGACAACCATCTCTGCAGCACTCCACCAATCAGGCCTTTATGGTAGAGTGGCCAGACGGAAGCCACTCCTCAATAAAAGGCATATGACAGCCCACTTGGAGTTTGCCAAAAGGCACCTAAAGACTCTCAGACCATGAGAAACAAGATTCTCTGGTTTGAACCAAGATTGAACTCTTTGGCCTGAATACCAAGCGTCACATCTGGAGGAAACCTGGCACCATCCCTACGGTGAAGCATGGTGGTGGCAGCATCATGCTGTGGGGATGTTTTTCAGCGGCAGGGACTGAGAGACTAGTCAGGATCGAGGCAAAGATGAATGGAGCAAAGTACAGAGAGATCCTTGATGAAAACCTGCTCCAGAGCGCTCAGGACCTCAGACTGGGTTGAAGGTTCACCTTCCAACAGGACAACGACACTAAGCACACAGCCAAGACAACGCATGAGTGGCTTCGGGACAAGTCTCTTAATGTCCTTGAGTGGCCCAGCCAGAGCCCGGACTTGAACCTGATCGAACATCTCTGGAGAGACCTGAAAATAGCTGTGCAGCAACCCTCCCCATCCAACCTGACAGAATTTAAGAGGATCTGCAGAGAAGAATGGGAGAAACTCCCTAAATACAGGTGTGCCAAGCTTGTAGCGTCATACCCAAGAAGACTCTACGCTGTAATCGCTGCCAAAGGTGCTTCAACAAAGTACTGAGAAAAGGTCAGTCTATCATTTTAATGGTAGGTTTATTTGAACAGTGAGAGACAGAATAAACAACAAAAAAACGCATGTCAAAAATGTTATAAATTAAATTGCATTTTAATGAGGGAAATAAGTATTTGACCCCTCTGCAAAACATGTCCTAGTACTTGGTGGCAAAACCCTTACTGGCAATCACAGAGGTCAGACGTTTCTTGTAGTTGGCCACCAGGAGGGTTTTTGTCCCACTCCTCTGCAGATCTTCTCCAAGTCATTAAGGTTTCGAGGCTGACGTTTGGCAACTCGAACCTTCAGCTCCTTCCACAGATTTCTATGGGATTAAGGTCTGGAGACTGGCTAGGCCTCTCCAGGACCTTAATGTGCTTCTTCTTGAGCCACTCCTTTGTTGCCTTGGCCGTGTGTTTTGGGTCATTGTCATGCTGGAATACCCATCCACGACCCATTTTCAATGCCCTGGCTGAGGGAAGGAGGTTCTCACCCATGATTTGACGGTACATGGCCCCGTCCATCGTCCCTTTGATGCGATGAAGTTGTCCTGTCCCCTTAGCAGAAAAACACCCCCAAACCATAATGTTTCCACCTCCATGTTTAATGGTGGCGATGGTGTTCTTGGGGTCATAGGCAGCATTCCTCCTCCTCCAAACACGGCGAGTTGAGTTGATGCCAAAGAGCTCGATTTTGGTCTCATCTGACCACAACACTTTCACCCAGTTCTCCTCTGAATCATTCAGATGTTCATTGGCAAACTTCAGACGGGCCTGTATATGTGCTTTCTTGAGCAGGGGGACCTTGCGGGCGCTGCAGGATTTCAGTCCTTCACGGCGTAGTGTGTGACCAATTGTTTTCTTGGTGACTATGATCCCAGCTGCCTTGAGATCATTGACAAGATCCTCCCGTGTAGTTCTGGGCTGATTCCTCACCGTTCTCATGATCATTGCAACTCCACGAGGTGAGAACTTGCATGGAGCCCCAGGCCGAGGGAGATTGACAGTTCTTTTGTGTTTCTTCCATTTGCGAATAATCGCACCAACTGTTGTCACCTTCTCACCAAGCTGCTTGGCGATGGTCTTGTAGCCCATTCCAGCCTTGTGTAGGTCTACAATCTTGTCCCTGACATCCTTGGAGAGCTCTTTGGTCTTGGCCATGGTGGAGAGTTTGGAATCTGATTGATTGATTGCTTCTGTGGACAGGTGTCTTTTATACAGGTAACAAGCTGAGATTAGGAGCACTCCCTTTAAGAGCGTGCTCCTAATCTCAGTTCGTTACCTGTATAAAAGACACCTGGGAGCCAGAAATCTTTCTGATTGAGAGGGGGTCAAATACTTATTTCCCTCATTAAAATGCAAATCAATTTATAACATTTTTGACATGCGTTTTTCTGGATGTTTTTGTTGTTATTCTGACTCTCACTGTTCAAATAAACCTACCATTAAAATTATAGACTGATCATGTCTTTGTAATAATAATAATATGCCATTTAGGAGACGCTTTTATCCAAAGCGACTTACAGTCATGTGTGCATGCATTTTTACATATGGGTGGTCCCGGGGATCGAACCCACTACTCTGACGTTATAAGCGCCTTGCTCTACCAATTGAGCTACAGAGGACAAACGTACAAAATCAGCAGGGGATCAAATACTTTTTTCCCTCACTGTATCTGTTTATTTACTGTATTTTCCCTTTCATACTTCAACTACTGTATTTGCACATTGTGTTACAACACTGTACATAGCCAATAATATAACATTTGAAATGTCTATATTCTTTAAAAACTTTTGAGAGTGTAATGTTTACTTGTTAATTTCCCTTTTGTTTATTGTTTATTTCACATATGTTTCCCATGCCAATAAAGCCCTTAGATAGAGAGAGAGAACAAACACTGGAGGAGGGAAAGGAGAGCGTTTTGGGAGGGAGTGAGGGAGGGAGGGAGAAACGACGTGTAGGACGGATGGGAGACCCTGGCTCCCTGATTCCCGTTCCGACCGCAGCCCGCACGGCTGGTGTTGTGTGCGTGCACACTCAGGACTCTGCGAGGAGGAGGAGGAGGAAGCGTGAGTTGTGTTTATTTTTAGTTCCCCCTGGGCCGACTAATCAAACGGATAACAAACGTCAGCGGGTGTCGATAAGATGAGATCGCGGGAGATGAGATGAGCGATGAATCTGGACTGCCTGCAGTTGGGGGACTGGTGTTCGACAGCACAGGGGGGTCCATGGCTGCGACACACGGAGGAGGGCCAGTATGGAGGGGTCCGGGACCAGGGCCAGGGGAGGTTAGCAGTGGGGCCGGGTAGAGCTGGACCCAGGCCGGAGGTGCCTCTCCTGGGAGGACCTTGGCTCAACCCGGAGGAATTGATGAGCAGCGTGGTGGTGCTCTACACCCCCGCTGGAAACACCTGCTTCCTCCGACTGGTACTAGAGAAGGAGAGAGAGAGGAGGGGGAGAGAGGAGTTAGCAGAGAGGATAGTACTCAGGGGGAGACAGGAGATGGCAGAGAGGATAGTACTCAGGGCTGCAGGATAGCTTGGACAGGTATGTGTCTGTGGCTGTTGGTGGTTTGTGTGTGTACGTGCATTTGCGTCCGTGTGTCTGTACGGTGTGGTAGATATTCGTTATGAGTGTGTCAGATCAGAAGTGTGTGTGTGTCTATATGTGTGTGTGTGTTTCTTGTCTTAAATAAGACCAGCGTGTCAGTCCTCATGGGAGAGCTATCTCCTCTTGCTGAGATGTCTTAAGTGCAGCAGTAGACACCCGTGTGGCATACACACACACACACACACACACACACACACACACACACACACACACACACACACACACACACACACACACACACACACACACACACACACACACACACACAGTGCCAGGGCTCATATAGAGGACACTCAGCTCAGTTCTAAGAAGGAGACAGTATAGTCTACTCCCAGTAGTACTAGGACCTAAACTAACACCTGGACCAACTGACTGACTGTCTGTCTGACTGACTGTCTAGCTGACTGTCTAGCTGACTGTCTGTCTGTTTGACTGACTGACTGACTGTCTGACTGACTGTCTGACTGTCTAGCTGACTGTCTGTCTGTCTGTCTGACTGGCTGTCTGACTATCTGTCTGTCTGGCTGACTGTCTGTCTGGCTGGCTGACTGACTGTTTGTCTGTTTGTCTGTCTGGCTGACTGTCTAGCTGACTGTCTGTCTGACTGTCTATCGCTCTGACTGGCTGGCTGACTGGCTGGCTGACTGTCTGTCTGTTTTACTGACTGTCTGTCTGACTGACTGGCTGATTTACTGGCTGGCTGGCTGACTGTCTGTCTTACTGACTGTCTGGCTGATTTACTGGCTGACTGTCTGTCTTACTGACTGTCTGGCTGACTTACTGGCTGACTGACTGGCTGACTGGCTGACTGTCTGTCTGTTTTACTGACTGTCTGGCTGACTGTCTGGCTGACTGTCTAGGCTGTATCCAATAACAAACCTCTTCAACATGACGTCATTTAGAGTAACTACTTTGTTTACTAGTGGGTCACCATGTGCATGCGTACTGATTGTGTACAGGATTTAGTGAAGCAGCATGGTTGTCCATATGGGGTTCTGATCCTGTTTAGTTAGCCTGCTGCAGGGCGATTAGCTCATAGTTTAAGTGTCTTTGTGCTGACGAGACCGTAAGCAGCTTGGCTATCAAGACACAGTCCACAGCGTTTGGTCGCTCTGCTCCGCTCGGACCCAGACCCTCGCCATTCGCCACGAGATGTTTCCATGCTGACTGCATCATAGAGGAAAGTTTGAGAGGTCTTTGTCACAGGGGCCATATTAGTGGAAATCAGCGTCCACTCTCACTCCAAATTTCTCTCACTCCAATTTTCTCTCACTCCAAATCTCTCTCACTCCAAATCTCTCTCATTCCAAACACAAGCAGAACACTGAGCAGTGACTCTTAAGCTACTCAATGTCTCCTCCCTAATGTCTCCTCTCTAATGTCTCCTCTCTAATGTCTCCTCTCTAATGTCTCCTCCCTAATGTCTCCTCTCTAATGTCTCCTCCCTAATGTCTCCTCTCTAATGTCTCCTCCCTAATGTCTCCTCTCTAATGTCTCCTCTCTAATGTCTCCTCTCTAATGTCTCCTCCCTAATGTCTCCTCTCTAATGTCTCCTCTCTAATGTCTCCTCTCTGTCTCCTCTCTAATGTCTCCTCTCTAATGTCTCCTCTCTAATGTCTCCTCTCTGACTCCTCTCTAATGTCTCCTCTCTAATGTCTCCTCTCTAATGTTTCCTCCCTAATGTCTCCTCCCTAATGTCTCCTCTCTAATGTCTCCTCTCTAATGTCTCCTCTCTGACTCCTCTCTAATGTCTCCTCTCTAATGTCTCCTCTCTAATGTCTCCTCTCTAATGTCTCCTCTCTAATGTCTCCTCTCTAATGTCTCCTCTCTAATGGCTCCTCTCTAATGGCTCCTCTCTGACTCCTCTCTGACTCCTCTCTAATGTCTCCTCTCTAATGTCTCCTCTCTAATGTTTCCTCTCTAATGTCTCCTCCCTAATGTCTCCTCCCTAATGTCTCCTCTCTAATGTCTCCTCTCTAATGTCTCCTCCCTAATGTCTCCTCTCTAATGTCTCCTCTCTAATGTCTCCTCTCTAATGTTTCCTCTCTAATGTTTCCTCTCTAATGTCTCCTCCCTAATGTCTCCTCCCTAATGTCTCCTCTCTAATGTCTCCTCTCTAATGTCTCCTCCCTAATGTCTCCTCTCTAATGTCTCCTCTCTAATGTCTCCTCTCTAATGTCTCCTCTCTAATGTCTCCTCTCTGTCTCCTCTCTAATGTCTCCTCTCTAATGTCTCCTCTCTAATGTCTCCTCTCTAATGTCTCCTCTCTAATGTCTCCTCTCTAATGTCTCCTCTCTAATGTCTCCTCTCTAATGTCTCCTCTCTAATGTTTCCTCTCTAATGTCTCCTCTCTAATGTCTCCTCTCTAATGTCTCCTCTCTAATGTCTCCTCCCTAATGTCTCCTCTCTGTCTCCTCTCTAATGTCTCCTCTCTGTCTCCTCTCTAATGTCTCCTCTCTGTCTCCTCTCTAATGTCTCCTCTCTAATGTCTCCTCTCTAATGTCTCCTCTAATGTCTCCTCTCTAATGTCTCCTCTCTAATGTCTCCTCTCTAATGTCTCCTCTCTGTCTCCTCTCTAATGTCTCCTCTCTAATGTCTCCTCTCTAATGTCTCCTCTCTAATGTCTCCTCTCTAATGTCTCCTCTCTAATGTCTCCTCTCTGTCTCCTCCCTAATGTCTCCTCTCTAAAGACTCCTCTCTAATGTCTCCTCTCTAATGTCTCCTCTCTAATGTCTCCTCTCTGACTCCTCTCTAATGTCTCCTCTCTAATGTCTCCTCTCTAATGTCTCCTCTCTAATGTCTCCTCTCTAATGTCTCCTCTCTGACTCCTCTCTAATGTCTCCTCTCTAATGTCTCCTCTCTAATGTTTCCTCTCTAATGTCTCCTCCCTAATGTCTCCTCCCTAATGTCTCCTCTCTAATGTCTCCTCTCTAATTCTCCTCCCTAATGTCTCCTCTCTAATGTCTCCTCCCTAATGTCTCCTCTCTAATGTCTCCTCTCTAATGTCTCCTCCCTAATGTCTCCTCTCTAATGTCTCCTCTCTAATGTCTCCTCTCTAATGTCTCCTCTCTAATGTCTCCTCTCTAATGTCTCCTCTCTAATGTCTCCTCTCTGTCTCCTCTCTAATGTCTCCTCTCTAATGTCTCCTCTCTAATGTCTCCTCTCTAATGTTTCCTCTCTAATGTCTCCTCTCTAATGTCTCCTCTCTAATGTTTCCTCTCTAATGTCTCCTCTCTGTCTCCTCTCTAATGTCTCCTCTCTAATGTCTCCTCTCTAATGTCTCCTCTCTAATGTCTCCTCTCTAATGTCTCCTCCCTAATGTCTCCTCTCTAATGTCTCCTCTCTAATGTCTCCTCTCTAATGTCTCCTCTCTGTCTCCTCTCTAATGTCTCCTCTCTAATGTCTCCTCTCTAATGTCTCCTCTCTAATGTCTCCTCTCTAATGTCTCCTCTCTGTCTCCTCTCTAATGTCTCCTCTCTGTCTCCTCTCTAATGTCTCCTCTCTAATGTCTCCTCTCTAATGTCTCCTCTCTAATGTCTCCTCTCTAATGTCTCCTCTCTAATGTCTCCTCTCTAATGCCTCCTTTCTAATGTCTCCTCTCTGTCTCCTCTCTGTCTCCTCTCTAATGTCTCCTCTCTAATGTCTCCTCTCTAATGTCTCCTCTCTAATGTCTCCTCTCTAATGTCTCCTCTCTAATGTCTCCTCTCTAATGTTTCCTCTCTAATGTCTCCTCTCTAATGTCTCCTCTCTAATGTCTCCTCTCTAATGTCTCCTCCCTAATGTCTCCTCTCTGTCTCCTCTCTAATGTCTCCTCTCTGTCTCCTCTCTAATGTCTCCTCTCTGTCTCCTCTCTAATGTCTCCTCTCTAATGTCTCCTCTCTAATGTCTCCTCTAATGTCTCCTCTCTAATGTCTCCTCTCTAATGTCTCCTCTCTAATGTCTCCTCTCTGTCTCCTCTCTAATGTCTCCTCTCTAATGTCTCCTCTCTAATGTCTCCTCTCTAATGTCTCCTCTCTGTCTCCTCCCTAATGTCTCCTCTCTAAAGACTCCTCTCTAATGTCTCCTCTCTAATGTCTCCTCTCTAATGTCTCCTCTCTGACTCCTCTCTAATGTCTCCTCTCTAATGTCTCCTCTCTAATGTCTCCTCTCTAATGTCTCCTCTCTGACTCCTCTCTAATGTCTCCTCTCTAATGTCTCCTCTCTAATGTCTCCTCCCTAATGTCTCCTCTCTAATGTCTCCTCTCTAATGTCTCCTCCCTAATGTCTCCTCTCTAATGTCTCCTCTCTAATGTCTCCTCTCTAATGTCTCCTCTCTAATGTCTCCTCTCTAATGTCTCCTCTCTGTCTCCTCTCTAATGTCTCCTCCCTAATGTCTCCTCTCTAATGTCTCCTCTCTAATGTCTCCTCTCTAATGTCTCCTCTCTAATGTCTCCTCTCTGTCTCCTCTCTAATGTCTCCTCTCTAATGTCTCCTCTCTAATGTCTCCTCTCTAATGTCTCCTCTCTAATGTCTCCTCTCTGTCTCCTCTCTAATGTCTCCTCTCTGTCTCCTCTCTAATGTCTCCTCTCTAATGTCTCCTCTCTAATGTCTCCTCTCTAATGTCTCCTCTCTAATGTCTCCTCTCTAATGCCTCCTTTCTAATGTCTCCTCTCTGTCTCCTCTCTGTCTCCTCTCTAATGTCTCCTCTCTAATGTCTCCTCTCTAATGTCTCCTCTCTGTCTCCTCTCTAATGTCTCCTCTCTAATGTCTCCTCTAATGTCTCCTCTAATGTCTCCTCTCTAATGTCTCCTCTCTAATGTCTCCTCTCTAATGTCTCCTCTCTAATGTCTCCTCTCTGTCTCCTCTCTAATGTCTCCTCTCTAATGTCTCCTCTCTAATGTCTCCTCTCTGTCTACTCCCTAATGTCTCCTCTCTAATGTCTCCTCTCTAATGTCTCCTCTCTAATGTCTCCTCTCTAATGTCTCCTCTCTAATGTCTCCTCTCTGACTCCTCTCTAATGTCTCCTCTCTAATGTCTCCTCTCTAATGTCTCCTCTCTAATGTCTCCTCTCTGTCTCCTCTCTAATGTCTCCTCTCTGTCTCCTCTCTAATGTCTCCTCTCTAATGTCTCCTCTCTAATGTCTCCTCTCTAATGTCTCCTCTCTGTCTCCTCCCTAATGTCTCCTCTCTAATGTCTCCTCTCTAATGTCTCCTCTCTAATGTCTCCTCTCTAATGTTTCCTCTCTAATGTCTCCTCTCTAATGTCTCCTCTCTAATGTCTCCTCTCTAATGTCTCCTCTCTAATGTCTCCTCTCTAATGGCTCCTCTCTGACTCCTCTCTAATGTCTCCTCTCTAATGTCTCCTCTCTAATGTCTCCTCTCTAATGTCTCCTCTCTAATGTCTCCTCTCTGTCTCCTCTCTAATGTCTCCTCTCTGTCTCCTCTCTAATGTCTCCTCTCTAATGTCTCCTCTCTAATGTCTCCTCTCTAATGTCTCCTCTCTAATGTCTCCTCTCTGTCTCCTCCCTAATGTCTCCTCTCTAATGTCTCCTCTCTAATGTCTCCTCTCTAATGTCTCCTCTCTAATGTCTCCTCTCTAATGTCTCCTCTCTGTCTCCTCCCTAATGTCTCCTCTCTAATGTCTCCTCTCTAATGTCTCCTCTCTAATGTCTCCTCTCTAATGTCTCCTCTCTAATGTCTCCTCCCTAATGTCTCCTCTCTGACTCCTCTCTAATGTTTCCTCTCTAATGTCTCCTCTCTAATGTCTCCTCTCTAATGTCCCCTCCCTAATGTGTGTGTATTAGCAGTGTGTGTGTGTGTATTAGCAGTGTGTGTGTGTGTATTAGCAGTGTGTGTGTGTGTGTGTGTTTGTGTGGGCAGTGGCAGATCAGTCTCCTGTGCTGTGTTAATTACCAAACTATTGATCCGGATGTGTGTCTTTTTCCACTGTGTCATGGAGCGCTGTAAGGGTGACTAGATACTCCCACTCCATTGGTCTATTTGTGGGGCAGTGTTTTGGACCAGGGGGACATTTTGTTTTGTAGCAGTTTAACTATGGAGTGTATTCCTCTCCACATCCATGTCTTTATCATAGAACCACGTCTTTATCATACAACCAAGAAAATAAGTGGCTTTTCCATGACTTTTCAATGACTTTTCTACCACTTTTCCATGAGTGCATCTCTATGGCTGATGTCTACGGTAGTTTGTATAAATAGGTCATTGCATTCCGTGTGAAAATGGGACAGAAATGTCTGTGGATGTTTTTTCCAGTTTGCAGAAAGAAATACACTTTGTATGGAGGATTTTTTCAAAACATACGTTGCCATGCAGATACATGTGATGGACATTTTGTATCTGAATGTGGCAGTAGTGTGATGATGTGTTACAGCAGTTCAGTGTTGCTTTAGCCCTTCCTTCATGTGCCCTGTGTTAAGATGATGTTCAGTAACTCATGTCATGTATCCTGTGTGTTAAAGTAGCGTTCACTAACCCTGTGTGTTAAAGTAGCGTTCACTAACCCTGTGTGTTAAAGTAGCGTTCACTAACCCTGTGTGTTAAAGTAGCGTTCACTAACCCTGTGTGTTAAAGTAGCGTTCACTAACCCTGTGTGTTAAAGTAGCGTTCACTAACCCTGTGTGTTAAAGTAGCGTTCACTAACCCTGTGTGTTAAAGTAGTGTTCACTAACCCTGTGTATTCTCTGTTTCTGTCCACAGAGCTCAGGAATGGAGGAGACTGTTTGGGAGCAGTACACTGTGAACCTACAGAGGGTGAGTTGACCTTTGACCTTTACCCTTTATGTGTATTTGCCCTGGAGTCTCTCCTATGGTCTCTTCCCAGTGAAGGGTCAGAGTGTGTGTGTAGTGGGTCCCTTGCCATCAGCCGGTGTGTGTTAGCTCTCACCAGATAAGGTGTATCCGTCCGTCCTTACGTGTGTTTGTCTGTGAACTCACTGAGCTACACAACAGTAGTTTACTGAAGCCCTGTGACCAAACCCAGTTTATCTCTCATGCCTCCAGACAGACAGACAGACAGACAGGCAGACAGGCAGACAGACAGGCAGACAGGCAGACAGACAGACAGGCAGACAAATCAAATCAAATCAAATCAAATTTTATTGGCCACATGCGCCGAATACAACAGGTTCAGACATTACAGTGAAATTACAGCCCTTAACCAACAGTGCATTTATTTTTTAACAAAAAAAGTACGGGTTGAGAAAAAAAGAGCAGAAGTAAAATAAAATAACAGTAGGGAGGGTATATATACAGGGGGGTACCGGTGCAGAGTCAATGTGCGGGGGCACCGGCTAGTTGAGGTAGTTGAAGTAATATGTACATGTGGGTAGAGTTAAAGTGACTATGCATAAATAATTAACAGAGTAGCAGCAGCGTAAAAGGATGGGGTGGGGGGGGCAGTGCAAATAGTCCGGGTAGCCATGATTAGCTCTTCAGGAGTCTTATGGCTTGGGGGTAGAAGCTGTTGAGAAGTATTTTGGACCTAGACTTGGCACTCCGGTACCGCTTGCGGTGCGGTAGCAGAGAGAACAGTCTATGACTAGGGTGGCTGGAGTCTGAGACAATTTTGAGGGCCTTCCTCTGACACCGTCTGGTATAGAGGTCCTGGATGGCAGGAAGCTTGGCCCCAGTGATGTACTGGGCCGTACGCACTACCCTCTGTAGTGCCTTGCGGTCGGAGGCCAAGCAGTTGCCATACCAGGCGGTGATGCAACCAGTCAGGATGCTCTCGATGGTGCAGCTGTAGAATTTTTTGAGGATCTGAGGACCCATGCCAAATCTTTTCAGTCTCCTGAGGGGGAATAGGCTTTGTCGTGCCCTCTTCACGACTGTCTTGGTGTGTTTGGACCATGATAGTTCGTTGGTGATGTGGACACCAAGGAACTTGAAGCTCTCAACCTGTTCCACTACAGCTCCGTCGATGAGAATGGGGGCGTGCTCAGTCCTCTTTTTTTTTCCTGTAGTCCACAATCATCTCCTTTGACTTGGTCACGTTGAGGGAGAGGTTGTTATCCTGGCACCACACGGCCAGGTCTCTGACCTCCTCCCTATAGGCTGTCTCATCGTTGTCGGTGATCAGGCCTACCACTGTTGTGTCGTCGGCAAACTTAATGATGGTGTTGGAGTCGTGCCTGGCCATGCAGTCATGGGTGAACAGGGAGTACAGGGAGTACCCTTACCACCTGGGGGCGGCCCGTCAGGAAGTCCAGGATCCAGTTGCAGAGGGAGGTGTTTAGTCCCAGGATCCTTAGCTTAGTGATGAGCTTTGAGGGCACTATGGCGTTGAATGCTGAGCTGTAGTCAATGAATAGCATTCTCACGTAGGTGTTCCTCTTGTCCAGGTGGGAAAGGGCAGTGTGGAGTGCAATAGAGATTGCATCATCTGTGGATCTCGTCAGAGCCAGTGTAGTACGATTCAATCTTAGTCCTGTATTGACTCTTTGCCTGTTTGATGGTTCGTCGGAGGGCATAGCAGGATTTCTTATAAGCGTCCGGGTTAGAGTCCCGCTCCATGAAAGCGGCAGCTCTACCCTTTAGCTCAGTGCGGATGTTTCCTGTAATCCATGGCTTCTGGTTGGGGTATGTACGTACGGTCACTGTGGGGACGACATCATCGATGCACTTATTGATGAAGCCAGTGACTGATGTGGTGTACTCCTCAATGCTATCTGAAGAATCCCGGAACATGTTCCAGTCTGTGCTAGCAAAACAGTCCTGTAGCTTAGCATCTGCGTCATCTGACCACTTTTTTATTAACCGAGTCACTGGTGCTTTCTGCTTTAGTTTTTGCTTATAAGCAGGAATCAGGAGGATAGAGATATGGTCAGATTTGCCAAATGGAGGGCGAGGGAGAGCTTTGTATGCATCTCTGTGTGTGGAGTAAAGGTGGTCTAGAGTTTTTTTTCCTCTGGTTGCACATTTAACATGCTGGTAGAAATTAGGTAGAACGGATTTAAGTTTCCCTGCATTAAAGTCCCCGGCCACTAGGAGCGCTGCATCTGGATGAGTGTTTTCCTGTTGACTTATGGCCTTATACAGCTCATTCAGTGCAATCTTAATGCCAGCATTGGTTTGTGATGGTAAATAGACAGCTATGAAAAATATAGGCAGACAGGCATGGGGTAGAGGATGTCTCTGTGGTCACTGACAGTATCAGATAGCATGAACGTTATATCAACCTTATAAGGTCAGCTATAAACACAGGCTGCAGCCCAAATGACTCCCTATTTCCTACAGTATATACTGGTAATAGGGAGCCATACAGTGCATTCAGAAAGTATTCAGACCCCTTGACTTTTTCCACATTTTGTTACGTTACAGCCTTATTCTAAAATTGATTAAATCGTTTTTTCCCCTCATCAATCTCACACAATACCCCATAGTGACAAAGCAAAAACAGGTTTTTAGAAATGTTTGCTAATGTGTTACAAATAAAAAACGGAAATATCACATTTACGTAAGTATTCAGACCCTTTACTCAGTACTTTGTTGAAGCACCTTTGGCAGCAATTACAGCCTCAAGTCTTCTTGGGTATGACGCTACAAGCTTGGCACACCTGTATTTGGGGAGTTTCTCCCATTCTTCTCTGCAGATCCTCTCAAGCTCTGTCAGGTTGGATGGGGAGGGTCGATGCACAGCTATTTTCAGGTCTCTCCAGAGATGTTCGATCGGGTTCAAGTCCGGGCTCTGGCTGGGCCACTCAAGGACATTCAGAGACTTGTCCCAAAGCCACTCCTGCGTTGTTTTGGCTTTGTTCTTAGGGTCATTGTCCTGTTGGAAGGTGAACATTCACCCCAGTCTGAGGTCCTGAGCACTCTGGAGCAGGTTTTCATCAAGGATCTCTCTGTACTTTGCTCTGTTCATCTTTCCCTCGATCCTGACTAGTCTCCCAGTCCTTGCCGCTGAAAAACATCCCCACAGCATGATGCTACCACCACCATGCTTCACCGTAGGGATGGTGCCAGGTTTTCTCCAGACGTGACACTTGGCATTCAGGCAAAAGAGTTCAATCTTGGTTTCATCAGACCAAAGAATCTTGTTTCTCATGGTCTGAGAGTCCTTTTGGTGCCTTTTGGCAAACACCAAGTGGGCTGTCATGTGCCTTTTTAGTTAGGAGTGGCCACTACCATAAAGGCCTGATTGGTGGAGTGCTGCAGAGATGGTTGTCGTTCTGGAAGGTTCTCCCATCTCCACAGAGGACCTCTGGAGCTCTTTCAGAGTGACCATCGGGTTCTTGGTCACCTCCCTGACCAAGGCCCTTGTCCCCGATTGCTCAGTTTGGCCAGGCAGCCAACTCTAGGAAGGGTCGTGGTGGTTACAAACTTCTTCCATTTAAGAATGATGGAGGCCACTGTGTTCTTGGGGACCTTCCATGCTCAGACATTTTTTGGTACCCTTCCCCAGATCTGTGCCTTGACATAATCCTGTCTCGGAGCTCTACGGACAATTCCTTCGACCTCATGGCTTGGTTTTTGCTCTGACATGCACTGTCAACTGTGGGACCTTATATAGAGAGGTGTGTGCCTTTCCAAATCATGTCCAATCAATTTTATTTTCCGCAGGTGGACTCCAATCAAGTTGTAGAAACATCTCAAGGATGAAACAATTTCGAGTCTCATAGCAAAGGGTCTGAATACTTATGTAAATGTGAAATTTCCGTTTTTTATTTTTTATACATTTGCAAACATTTCTAAAAACCTGTTTTTGCTTTGTCATTATGGGGTATTGTGTGTAGATTGATGATTTAATCAATTTTAGAATAAGGCTCTAACGAAACAAAATGTGGAAAAAGTCAAGGGGTCTGAATACTTTCTGAATGCACTGTATGCAGGTAATGGGGTGCCATTTGGGATTCAAAAATCTATGTCATCAGATCAACTATAAACACAGTGATGGGAGGTTGTGATGTCACACAGAGCTGTGAAACAGGGCTAACAACAGGAAGAGGTTAGGACTGAGAGAGGTTCTGTTAGTGATTTTTGACTCTGTTACCTGCTTATCACACTGATGCATCACTATTCACTAGGCTAGCCCTGGCTCTCAGTATTCACACCGGGAGGAGAGGAGGAACTCACACACATACACACATGCATGTACACACATACACACAAACACACATGAACATGCACACACACACACACACACACACACACACACACACACACACACACACACATGAACATGCACACACACACACACACACGAACATGCAAGAGACAAAGTGCAAGAGGGATAGAAAGAAACACACAGAGACAATTGAATTATTAGTCTCTCTCTCCCAGACATGCATCCATCAGTCTGTTTCACACAGGAGGTAAGTGGTGTTAAGTTGTGTGTTATTCCTCCTACTATGAATCTTCATTCAGATAGACAGGAGATGTCTTGTTTCCCTTTGGATAGCCAGGAGCTCCAAGGTCTTTTATCTTTCATCGCTTTCTCTTTCTCTCTCTATCTTTCTTTCTCACTCTTTTTCTGTCCCATCTCTCTCTCTCTTTCTCTGTCCCTCTCTCTCTCTCTGTCTCTGTCTCTCTATCCCTCTCAGTCTTCTGGGCGATTTGTCATGTCAACTACTTGGACGTGACTGTAATCTGGCAAGAGTGTAAGTGGGACAGAGCGAGAGAGAGAGTGAGAGGGAGAGAGTGTTTGTGATGGATTTTTACCCCTCTTGCACAGCTCTCCCTGCCTCTCTCTACCTCCTCACTCCCCCTCTTTCCCTCCTCTCTTCTCCTATATGTGTGAGTTGGGAGAGAGTATTAGAGGCACATTGGAAACTCAAGCCATCTGCTCCCCCCTCCCACCAATCATTCTCATCCCATCTATGTGGTTGTAGTCAACCCATGAACCCATCCAGTGCTACCTCTCTCTACCTGGCTACCTGTCTGTCTATCTGTTTCAACCTATTTTAGTCTATTTGTTTGTCTGACCTTCCAATCCCATACACCCCTACCCCATTTCAATGCTTTATCTTTTTACTTGCCCAACCCCCAACTAAACTCTCTCTCTCTCTCTCTCTCTCTCTCTCTCTCTCTCTCTCTCTCTCTCTCTCTCTCTCTCTCTATTTATTGGCATGGGAAACGTATGTTAACATTGCCAAAGCAAGTGAAGTAGATAGTAAACAAAAGTGAAATAAACAATAAATATTAACAGTAAACATTACACTCAGAAGTTACAAAAGAATAAAGACATTTCAAATGTCATATTATGTATATATACAGTGTTGTAACAATGTGCAAATAGTTAAAGTACAAATGGGAAAATAAATAAACATAAATATGGGTTGTATTTACAATGGTGTTTGTTCTTCACTGGTTCTCTCTCTCTCTCTCTCTCTCTCTCTCTCTCTCTCTCTCTCTCTCTCTGTCTCCATCTCTATCTCTCTCTCTCTGTCTCTCTCTCTCTCTCTGTCTCCATCTCTCTCCTCCCTCCCTCCTGTAGGACTCCAAGATGGGGTTTGGTATTGCCGTGTCGGGGGGTCGGGACAACCCCAACGTGGAGAACGGAGAGATGTCAATCATCGTGTCAGACGTCCTACAGGGAGGACCAGCTGACGGACTCCTGTTGTACGCTAAAACCACTTCCTCTTACGTCATCGACTAACCAGACCTCACTGAGTTTTTGAAAACTTGAATGCTGTTGTTAATTAATGGGTTTTTTGCCCAATATGTCAGGAAGTCAGTTAAGGGGATACCGTCATGGTGGTTGCCGGTACCGGAAGCCATCGGATCGCATCTCAGTAGTCTGAAGTTGCATGCTGGTCTCTTGTCTTTCACCTGCACTGATCAAAAAAAAATACACAGGCTAGGTGAAAACAAAGCAATATGTTTGACATCGTCTGGGAAAGGGCTTTCATCTACGCAGACGAATAAAAAGAGACGAGGAGAGGAAGCTACTTTTGCTTATAGAAATGCAGCCAGGGTTGATCATGTTCTAATGTACTCTTTCATGTGTGTCTTGTTGTTCTATGTTAACGGTATGTTGTGTTCTCCTCCAGTGAGAAAGATCGTGTGATCCAGGTCAACTCCATCCTCATGGACAACGTGCCTCATTCCTTCGCTGTGCAGCAGCTACGCAAATGTGGGAAGACCGCCAAGGTGGTGAGTATCACTGTGCACAGTGTTGCTGTAGTTAGTAGCTAGTTGAAATGTAGGAAGGTAGCCAAGATGGAGAGTACAATATATTATATAATATGTTAGGCCATAAGGACATTGACAGTATATTCAAAATATGAACACAGGGATGACATAGCCTTGACATTCATCCTGGTGTAGCTGCTAGCTTAGCCACTGACAGACTGACAGACGGGGGACATTGTAACATTGTGACAGTGAATCACTTGCAGCCACTGTACTGCCTTCTGAGCTGTTTCACAGTGTCGGTCCACTGAGCTGTTTCACACTGTCAGTCCACTGAGCTGTTTCACACTGTCAGTCCGCTGAGCTGTTTCACAGTGTCAGTCCGCAGAGCTGTTTCACAGTGTCAGTCCACTGAGCTGTTTCACAGTGTCAGTCCACTGAGCTGTTTCACAGTGTCAGTCCACTGAGCTGTTTCACAGTGTCAGTCCGCTGAGCTGTTTCACACTGTCAGTCCACTGAGCTGTTTCACAGTGTCAGTCAGCTGAGCTCTTTCACACTGTCAGTCCACTGAGCTGTTTTACACTGTCAGTCCGCTGAGCTGTTTCACACTGTCAGTCCACTGAGCTGTTTCACACTGTCCCACCTTTAATACTGCACAGCCAAAAATAACCCTACTGCTCCACTCTTGCTCCCGGCTCTGTGTGTGTGTGTGTGTGTGTGGTCTCTTGGGTGTTTTGTTGCACGTGTTATCTAATGCGATCCTTTCCATCAAAATGCTGCAGTGTGGCCTCCCGAGTGGCGCAGCGGTCTAAGGCACTGCACTGCTTGAGGCGTCACTACAGATCCAGGTTCGATCCCGGGCTGTGTCGCAGCCGGCCGCGACCGGGAGACCCATGAGGCGGCACACAGTTGGCCCAGCGTCGTCCGGGTTAGGGGAGGGTTTGGCCGGCCGGGATGTCCTTGTCCCATCGCGCTCTAGCAACTCCTTGTGGTGGGCCAGGCGCATGCAGGCTGACACATTGGTGCGGCTGGCTTCCGGGTTAAGCGAGCAGTGTGTCAAGGAGCAGTGCGGCTTTGCAGGGTTGTGTTTCGGAGGACGCATGGCTCTCGACCTTCGACTCTCTCGAGTCCGTACGGGCGTTGCAGCGATGGGACAAGACTGTAAATACTAATTGGATATCATGAAATTGGGGAGAAAAAGGGGTAAAACAAAAATATATAAAAAATATATATATAAAGCTGCAGTGTAGGTTTTAGGCCTGAGCTCTCTGCATAGCAATACAGTGTGTAATGGTTGACCCTGTATGTCTCTCTGTGTGTGTTTCCCCTCAGACGGTGAAGAGACCTCGGAAGGTGGCTCTCCACTCCCTGAAGCACCCCCCCTCCCCCGGCGGTGAGAGTCGAGACTTCGGCACCACCCGTTACTACGACGCCGATGACAACCAGAGCGACGGGGGCTGGCAGCGCGGCAACGGTGGGCCCGGTTACACCCACGAGCCTCGTGACCTCACCCCCGACAACAAGAACTACCTGGACCCCGACTACGGTGGCCGTGGTAATCGGGGGAGGAGCCGGGGGAGGAGCCAGGAGAGGGCATCGCCGAGCCCTGAGCATCGCCGCGACAACAGCAAGGGGCGGGCCTTGGACCGGGAGCCGCCCAGTCCCGAGAGGCTGCGGATTCCACAGGAAGGCAGCCGGGGGAGGAGCACGGACCGGGAGAGAGGAGGAGGGGGAGGAGGGAGTCCAGGTGGGAGGAGCTACGGCCGAGGTGACAGCTACGAGCGGGGAGGGGGGAGGTACGGGGATGTAGGAGGTACCGGAGGGAGGATGGTGAAGAGTACGAGTAGAGACCAACTCCAGGAGCCGCCCTCCTCGACCTCCCCGGACCTGCCACGAGGAGGAGGAGGAGGAGGAGGAGGAGGAGGAGGAGGAGGAGGAGGGGGACTAAGAGACCTGGAGCCCCTGGAGAAACCTGTTAATGTCCTGCTGGTCAAGAACAGACCCAACGAAGGTACCAGACATAGTCTACTACAGTAACTAACCCTAATAAGGTCAGTTACTTTACGATAATTGTTCGCCCTTAAGAAGGGATGATGTATAAAGGAAGGGGGAGCACGTTTACTGCTTACATTTTGTAAGGGTCATTTTGTAAAGGTCAGAGGTTAAGGTGGTTTTAAGGTCAGGATAGTTCTCTGGTTGCTGCAGCTAGTCACTAACTGTGTGCGTGTGCCGTGTGCGTGTGTGTGTGTAGAGTACGGTCTGCGTCTGGGCAGTCAGATCTTCATCAAGGAGATGACCAGTACAGGACTGGCTACCAAGGACGGAAACTTACAGGAGGGAGACATCATTCTAAAGGTTTACAGACACACACACACACAATGAATCTCTTTCTCACACTCACATATCTTGTCACACATCACACAAACACACACACACACACACTGTCACTCTCAATTTCAATGTAATTGGTCATCATAGGCATGACTGTATAGAACGCTGCCAAATAGGAACATGTTAATGGCTTTCCTCATTTCTCTCTCCATCTCACACCCAAACTGTCAAGTCACTACTACACTAATTTACACTGTACTTTCTCTCTCTCTCTGTTTCTCTCCTCTCCTTTCTCTCCTCTCTCTCCTCTCTCTCTCGCTCTCTCTCTCTCCTGTCTCTTCTCTCTCCTCTCTCTCCTCTCTCTCTCTCTCCTCTCTCCTCACTCTCCTCTCTCTCCTCTTCTCTCCTCTCTCCTCACTCTCCTCTCCTCTCCTCTCTCCTCTCTCTCCTCTCTCTTCTCTCTCTCTCCTCTCGCTCTCTTCTCTCCTCTCTCTTCTCTCTCTTCTCTCTCCTCTCTCTCCTCTCTCTCCTACCCTCCCCTCTCCTCTCTCTCTCTTCTCTCTCCTCTCTCTCCTATCCTCTCCTCTCTCTCTCTTCTCTCCTCTCTCCACTCTATTCTCTCTTCTCTCTCCCCTTTCTCCTCTCTCTCCTCTCTCTCTCCTCTCTCTTCTCTCTCTCTCTCCTCTCCTCTCCTCTCTCCTCTCTCCTCTCTCTCCTATCCTCTCTCTCTCCTATCTCCTCTCTCTCCTATCCTCTCCTCTCTCTCTCCTATCTCCTCTCTCTTCTCTCTCCCATCTCTCCTCTCTCTCCTCTCTCTCTCTCTCTCTCCTCACTCTCCTCTCTCTCTCTCCTCTCTCCTCTCTCTCTCTCCTCTCTCCTCTCTCACTCTCCTCTCCTCTCTCTTATCTCCTCTCCTCTCTCTCTCTCTTCTCTTCTCTCTCTTCTCTTCTCTCTCCTCTCTCTCTCTTCTCTCCTCACTCTCTCTTCTCTCTCTCCTCCCTCTCCTCTCCTCTCCTCTCCTCTCCTCTCCTCTCCTCTCCTCTCCTCTCCTCTCCTCTCCTCTCCTCTCCTCTCCTCTCCTCTCCTCTCCTCTCCTCTCCTCTCTCTCTCTTCTCTCCTTTCTCTTCTCTCTCTTCTCTCTCCCCTCTCCTCTCTCTCTTCTCTCCTCTCTCTCCTCTCCTCACTCTTCTCTCTCCTCTGCTCCCGATCTCCTCCCTCTCTTCAGATCAACGGGACAGTAACAGAGAACATGTCTCTGAACGATGCAGGGAAGCTCATTGAGAAGTCTAGAGGGAAACTCCAGCTGGTCGTCCAGAGAGACCGCAGACAGATCCTCATCCGTATCCCGCCCCTCGTCGACTCTGACTCCGAACCTGACGGTGAGAGGCTGACTGGGGAGTGATAGGGATGACAGACACCTGTTCTGACCAATAGCAGAGCAGTATTCAGAGTGTAGAGGATGACGGACACCTGTCTTGACCAATGGCAGAGCAGTATAGTGGTTTGTGTGGGTCAAATTCCCTGTAGAAAGTCCCAGAGGGTGAGAGTGTGGGGTGAGAGTGTGTTGGTTTTCTCTGCACCACTGACAGATCATTGATCACTGTACTAGTGTTGCACGGTATACCGAAACTTCGGTACTTTTTGCATACTAAAACATGAAAAACGGTTCAGTACTACAGTGAGGGAAAAAAGTATTTGATCCCCTGCTGATTTTGTAAGTTTGCCCACTGACAAAGTAATGATCAGTCTATAATTTTAATGTTAGGTATATTTGAACAGTGAGAGACAGAATAACAACAAAAAAATCCAGAAAAACGCATGTCAAAAATGTTATCAATTGATTTGCATTTTAATGAGGGAAATAAGTATTTGACCCCCTGTCAATCAGAAAGATTTCTGGCTCCCAGGTGTCTTTTATACAGGTTACGAGCTGAGATTAGGAGCACACTCTTAAAGGGAGTGCTCCTAATCTCAGTTTGTTACCTGTATAAAAGACACCTGTCCACAGAAGCAATCAATCAATCAGATTCCAAACTCTCCACCATGGCCAAGACCAAAGAGCTCTCCAAGGATGTCAGGGACAAGATTGTAGACCTACACAAGGCTGGAATGGGCTACAAGACCATCGCCAAGCAGCTTGGTGAGAAGGTGACAACAGTTGGTACGATTATTCGCAAATGGAAGAAACACAAAAGAACTGTCAATCTCCCTCGGCCTGGGGCTCCATGCAAGATCTCACCTCGTGGAGTTGCAATGATCATGAGAACGGTGAGGAATCAGCCCAGAACTACACGGGAGGAGCTTGTCAATGATCTCAAGGCAGCTGGGACCATAGTCACCAAGAAAACAATTGGTAACACACTACGCCGTGAAGGACTGAAATCCTGCAGCGCCCGCAAGGTCCCCCTGCTCAAGAAAGCACATATACAGGCCCGTCTGAAGTTTGCCAATGAACATCTGAATGATTCAGAGGAGAACTGGGTGAAAGTGTTGTGGTCAGATGAGACCAAAATCAAGGTCTTTGGCATCAACTCAACTCACCGTGTTTGGAGGAGGAGGAATGCTGCCTATGACCCCAAGAACACCATCCCCACCGTCAAACATGGAGGTGGAAACATTATGCTTTGGGGGTGTTTTTCTGCTAAGGGGACAGGACAACTTCACCGCATCAAAGGGACGATGGACGGGGCCATGTACCGTCAAATCTTGGGTGAGAACCTCCTTCCCTCAGCCAGGGCATTGAAAATGGGTCGTGGATGGGTATTCCAGCATGACAATGACCCAAAACACACGGCCAAGGCAACAAAGGAGTGGCTCAAGAAGAAGCACATTAAGGTCCTGGAGTGGCCTAGCCAGTCTCCTGACCTTAATCCCATAGAAAATCTGTGGAGGGAGCTGAAAGTTCGAGTTGCCAAACGTCAGCCTCGAATCCTTAATGACTTGGAGAAGATCTGCAAAGAGGAGTGGAACAAAATCCCTCCTGAGATGTGTGCAAACCTGGTGGCCAACTACAAGAAACGTCTGACCTCTGTGATTGCCAACAAGGGTTTTGCCACCAAGTACTAAGTCATGTTTTGCAGAGGGGTCAAATACTTATTTCCCTCATTAAAATGCAAATCAATTTATAACATTTTTTACATCCGTTTTTCTGGATTTTTTTGTTGTTATTCTGTCTCTCACTGTTCAAATAAACCTACCATTAAACTTATAGACTGATCATGTCTTTGTCAGTGGGCAAACGTACAAAATCAGCAGGAGATCAAATACTTTTTTCCCTCACTGTATGTAAATCTCAAAGGTACAACTGACTATTATGGTATTACTGTCTTCATTATTATAACAGCCAAAATGAAGCCAAAATGATATGACTAAACACATAGTTCATATTTACACAAATATTTACAAAAATGTTGGTTGACTTTCACAAAATCTGGAGATAAAATTGATTTTAAACTCAGATGTTCATATTTTACATACATTATATACAGTAAAACCACATGAGCTGTTTGAATACAATATGTCAAGGAAAATATGAAACATGAAAGGGATTGGCTTTTTCCATGTCATTCCAAGATGTGGTGACAACCCTTCATCTCTCTACAGGGAGCTTCCCTTCATCCCAAATGGCACCTTGTTCTCTATAGAGCACTGCCTTTGACCAGGGCCATATGGGGGATAGGTAATAGAGTGTCATTATAGACGCATCCCTTGTATAGATTATATAGTCCTACATTATTTTGGGTAGCTGGGCTGTAGAGTAGATGGCGTCTTCTGGAGTGTCTTTAGAGAGGTGTACAGCAGGGTATCTTGTAGATTCTACAGTATCTTTGGGTAGCTGGGCTGTAGAATAGATGGAATCATCCTGGGTTCCACTGGCTGTTGGAGGGCTTGAAGAGACTCTAGAATCTTTGGGTAGATCCACATTGGAGTAGATGAGAGAAGCTGGGCGATCTGCAGTAGAATAGCTTGGATTTATATAATCTTTGGGGAAGCTAGCGTTAGCATAGATGTCACAGTGTGGAATCAAGTATGGGTTTGTAGAGACTTGGCCAGCAGGGTAGGTTGTAGAGTCTTTTCCAGCAGGGTAGGTTGTAGAGTTGGTAGGTGAGTTGACAGCAGAGTAGACTGAAGAGATGACCACAGGGATTGTGTCTGTCTGTCTGTCTGCCTCTCTGATCTCCTCATACACACAGTCAACCTGCATAGAGAACCAATGACAACAACTACATGGTCAGATATGAAAAGAAGTGGAGGGCCCTCAACCATCAACCAGTGTTGCTTGCCACTGTTTTTCTTCATGGAATGTTAGCAGGTTACACCACAATCCCACTAGAGGACGCTATAGACTCACACAGTCAACCATAAGATGTTTAGTTTACCATCACACACAGTCAACCTCCCTGTCTATCACCTCTGCATTACAAGTTGTTATGGACAAACACACACACACACACACACACACACACACACACACACACACACACACACACACACCCTTGTATCTCTCACCTCTCCAGTAGGGTCAGGTTGTGTGTTGGAGGAGACTGGTGGTGGTGGTGTTCTCCTGGTTCCTCTCCTCTGTCTGGAGAACAGGAGCAGGACCAGTCCTAACACTGTCACAATGACTACCAGACCAACACTGGTCCACACCATCAGACCTGACCACAGACAGGAGGAGAGACTTTACAGAGTACTCTATATATCATAGATACCATCAGACCTGACCACAGACAGGAGGAGAGACTTTACAGAGTACTGTATATATCATAGATACCATCAGACCTGACCACAGACAGGAGGAGATACTTTATCAGGGTTAAACGTTTCAGTAAATTTCCCCAATCTTTCAGGTTTTCCAGAAATGACCAGAATAACTCAACCCTATGCTTTACAGGATATAGATATCATACTGATGGATCGTTACCAGGGTCATCTGGTGGGTTGGTCGGTAGACTGGTGGATAGGTCAGTCAGTAAAGTAAAGTAAGGTAGGTTGGAAGATTGGTCAGTTGTTTGGTCGGTCAGTTGGTTGGCAGAGTCTGTCAGGTGACAGACAGACAGGTAGACAGGCAGACAGGCAGACAGACAGGCAGACAGGCAGACAGACAAAACACAGTCAGACAGACAAAAACACAGACAAAGAGAGAGAGAGAGAGAGGGGGAGAGAGAGAGAGAGAGAGAAAGAGACAGACAGCCAGACATACAGACAGATCGACAGACAGACAACAACACAGACAGACATACAGAGTAGATAGATTATAAAGGTGTGATAAAGGAAAAGTCTGAGTAAGACAGTGATCATAGTAACCATAGCAACAGAGGCCATGGTGTCAGCAGCAGCTCTCCACAAAACCTCAAATGTTGCATCACTTCCTGTGGGCCTCAGAGATTCACATCTACATGGCCTCAAATCTTCCCTGGGACAGATGTAAATTAGCTGTTAGCTAAATCTGATTATACGCATCAGTTCTCACTTCTGAGACTTCTGCCACCACTGAAGTCAGTAGACATGAAACATACCAGCACTCTGACTCTGTCCTGCACCGGGAGAGTCCAATGGAGGAGAATCTAGAGCGAGGGGGAGAGAGAGAGAGGGGGGGGGGGGTGAGAGAGAGGAGAGAGAGAGGAGTGATTTCCTCCAGCGTTACATCATTTTATATCACAACATATTAGTTTTAATGTCTGAGATGAGAGATTCATCATACCTGTTCTTGATGAAGAGTGACCACCGATGTCTTCAGATGGCAGAAAGGATGTTGCAGAGAGGTTTGGGAGGGTTGTGGAGAGGTTTGGGAGGGTTGTGGAGAGGTTTGGGACGGTTGTGGAGATGTTAGAGGATTTTGCAGAGAGGTTTGGGAGGGTTGTGGAGACATGGGGTCTGGGGGTGACAGCTGTAGTAGCTGTGTTGAAAGACAAAGAACAGGTATCCGCAAATACAGTCACCATTTTGCTTTTCTCTCACTGGAAATATGACATGAAGCCTATAAACAAGCAATAAACTGGGAATTTGAAAAGGCTAATGTGATTGTGTAAACTTACCATCTGTAACTATGAGATGCACCTCTTGGAATGAGTCTCGGCCAAATCTCACCACTCCACACCAGTAGGTCCGAGAGTCTGTCTTCATCAGGTTCTTGATGGTCACATAGAAGACTCCATTTCTTAAGTCTTCTATGGTGTATCTCTCTTTCTCATTATAATGTTTGCTGCCCTTAGTTTGAACAAGTAAATCTCCCTGGTTACATTTTCTTTTGCAGAAATATTTGTCATTGTCACCTGCCCATGTGTGAGAGCATTTGATTTTGACATGTCCTCCCACCACCTCCTTCACATTTTTGACAGCTGACTCCACAACACACAGAGCTGTCAAACAGAAACACACAGTACAGTCACAACTGATGACCTGGGAATATACACTGCTCAAAAAAATAAAGGGAACACTTAAACAACACATCCTAGATCTGAATGAATGAAATAATCTTATTAAATATATATAAATATAAATTTTCTTTACATAGTCGAATGTGCTGACAACAAAATCACACAAAAATGATCAATGGAAATCAAATGTATCAACCCATGGAGGTCTGGATTTGGAGTCACCCTCAAAATTAAAGTGGAAAACCACACTACAGGCTGATCCAACATTGATGTAATGTCCTTAAAACAAGTCAAAATGAGGCTCAGTAGTGTGTGTGGCCTCCACGTGCCTGTATGACCTCCCTACAACGCCTGGGCATGCTCCTGATGAGGTGGCGGATGGTCTCCTGAGGGATCTCCTCCCAGACCTGGACTAAAGCATCCGCCAACTCCTGGACAGTCTGTGGTGCAACGTGGCGTTGGTGGATGGAGCGAGACATGATGTCCCAGATGTGCTCAATTGGATTCAGGTCTGGGGAACGGGCGGGCCAGTCCATAGCATCAATGCCTTCCTCTTGCAGGAACTGCTGACACACTCCAGCCACATGAGGTCTAGCATTGTCTTGCATTAGGAGGAACCCAGGGCCAACCGAACTCACAAGGGGTCTGAGGATCTCATCTCAGTACCTAATGGCAGTCAGGCTACCTCTGGCGAGCACATGGAGGGCTGTGCGGCCCCCCAAAGAAATGCCACCCCACACCATGACTGACCCACCGCCAAACCGGTCATGCTGGAGGATGTTGCAGGCAGCAGAACGTTCTCCACAGCGTCTCCAGACTCTGTCACATGTGCTCAGTGTGAACCTGCTTTCATCTGTGAAGAGCACAGGGCGCCAGTGGCGAATTTGCCAATCTTGGTGTTCTCTGGCAAATGCCAAACATCCTGCACGGTGTTGGGCTGTAAGCACAACCCCCACCTGTGGACGTCGGGCCCTCATACCACCCTCATGGAGTCTGTTTCTGACCGTTTGAGCAGACACATGCACATTTGTGGCCTGCTGGAGGTCATTTTGCAGGGCTCTGGCAGTGCTCCTCCTGCTCCTCCTTGCACAAAGGCGGAGGTAGTGGTCCTGCTGCTGGGTTGTTGCCCTCCTTCGGCCTCCTTCACGTCTCCTGATGTACTGGCCTGTGTCCTGGTAGCGCCTCCATGCTCTAGACACTATGCTGACAGACACAGCAAACCTTCTTGCCACAGCTCGCATTGATGTGCCATCCTGGATGAGCTGCACTACCTGAGCCACTTGTGTGGGTTGTAGACTCCGTCTCATGCTACCACTAGAGTGAAAGCACCGCCAGCATTCAAAAGTGACCAAAACATCAGCCAGGAAGCATAGGAACTGAGAAGTGGTCTGTGGTCACCACCTGCAAAACCAGTCCTTTATTGGGGGTGTCTTGCTAATTGCCTATAATTTCCACCTGTTGTCTATTCCATTTGCACAACAGCATGTGAAATGTATTGTCAATCAGTGTTGCTTCCTAAGTGGACAGTTTGATTTCACAGAAGTGTGATTGACTTGGAGTTACATTGTGTTGTTTAAGTGTTCCCTTTATTTTTTTGAGCAGTGTACTTTAACCCTGCTCAAATCTTACTTGAACTCTGCTCAAATCTTACTTTAACCCTGCTCACATTTTACTTAAACCCTGCTCAAATCTTACTTTAACCCTGCTAAAATTGTACTTTAACCCTGCACAAATCTTACTCTAACACTGCACAAATCTTACTTTAACCCTCCACAAATCTAACTTTAACACTACATAAATCTGACTTTAACCCTGCACAAACCCAGGTAACAGACTCACCTGAGAGAAGACAGCAGGAGACAACATGGAGTATCTTCATTCTGGACAGTTACTCCTCAGTCACTACACTGTTCAAGTAACTTTACTATACTACCAGCTAGCACAGGTCCACAACAGCTTGTCTGTCAGCTATTCGTTTGACAGCAGGGTGTTTCTGAAATGATCTGTCTTCCTTAATTGAAGCTCCTCCCTCCTCTGACACCTCCTCTGACACCCCACTCCTCTCCTCCTCTCTCGCTCTCTCTCTCTCTCTCTCTCTCTCTCTCGCTCTCTCTCTCTCTCTCTCTCGCTCTCTCTCTCGTGCTCGCTCGCTCTCTCTCTCTCTCTTTCTCTCTCTCTCTCGCTCTCTCTCTCTCTCCCTCTCTCAATTAAATTACATTCAAAGGGCTTTATTGGCATGGGAAACATATGTTTACATTGCCAAAGCATGTCAGAGAGATTGAGGTAGTGATGGTGGTGTTGGGAGGGGGAGGGCATTAGTCTACATATCCTGATGATTTCTCTGTAGTGACCTCAGTGTCTGCAGGTCTATATGTGCTGCAGAGTGAAACTGGTTCAAACCGGCTGAAGGTTAGACTTCTAAACCACAAGACAACTCAGCTAGCTGTGGTGACTAAGTGTTAAAACTGTCAACTTCTCTGTTCTAAAGTTACCATGTTTGTTTCAGCAGAGGAGGAACACATTGTTGAGATGATGACAATATAAATTAGTTAAAATATACATAAATCTCTTGTATTACTTTTCTAAATGATCAACTCAACAGGTGAGTTTCTGAACAGAAGAAACATCCCTCCTCTACAACCCAACTCCCCCTAAATGACAGATGTCATCACATAACAGACAAGCAACTGAGATCTCAGTAAACCAATAGAATGACCTCCACATCGCCCCCTACAGAATGTTATCAGTACTGATTAATACATACTCTAATCTTGACCACCAGCCGGTTCTTTCTCTCTCTATTGATCCTGGGGACGAGCTTACAGTTATTCTAATAAACTATATGTTTCAACTCAGTCAATTCAGGAAGTGAAGTGAAATTCCATTCATGGATTGAAAAGTCAACATGGAAAATGATGGTCATCAATGATAAATTGAATTGTGATTCATTGATTGTATTGAAATGGAATTAAATAAAATGTAATCGGTCCCCAGCTCTGGTAACAAGAACACTGTGTCACAACCAGACAATCAGACGACCTCTTCTCTTCAGACTACAGAGCATATAATTACATATTAGAACTTAATTACATATTAGACTTCAATTAGTGTTACAGAGTCTATTCAGAGTCTGTGACATTGTTAAGGCTCTGGTAGACATCCAATGCTTTGTGGTCCAGCGCCTGATAGGCTGATTGGTAGAGGGAGGGGTCATGAGCAATGCATTCTGGGTCAGCGTTGGACACGGGCTGAGGGTCCACTGCATTCTGGGTAGAAGTTGTATTTTCTTCATCCTCACCATCCTCCTCATCATCAACATGTTAGACAGTGAGGAGAATCATTAGGTGAAGAAAGACACAGATGTGCACACAAGCACACAAACACACGCATGCACACACACACACTTACACACACACACACGTACACATATTCGTACACTCACCCACAGACACACACACGCATGCACACACACACTTACACACACACACGTACACACACACGTACATTCACGCACAGACACACACACGCATGCACACACACACACACTTACACAAACACACGTACACACATACGTACAGACACAACACGGGCACGTAAACAAACGTAAACACATACGTACACTCACACACGTATACAGACGTACACACACTCACACACACGTTAACAATGTATAAGTCAAATTCTCCGATAGAGTTATTATTATCAACTTTAATATTGCAGATAGATTGTAACTTCCATCAATGTAATTGTCTGCATCACTTCTCAAAAAAATAAAGGGAACACTTAAACAACACAATGTAACTCCAAGTCAATCACACTTCTGTGAAATCAAACTGTCCACTTAGGAAGCAACACTGATTGACAATAAATTTCACATGCTGTTGTGTAAATGGAATAGACAACAGGTGGAAATTATAGGCAATTAGCAAGACACCCCCAATAAAGGACTGGTTTTGCAGGTGGTGACCACAGACCACTTCTCAGTTCCTATGCTTCCTGGCTGATGTTTTGGTCACTTTTGAATGCTAGCGGTGCTTTCACTCTAGTGATAGCATGAGACGGAGTCTACAACCCACACAAGTGGCTCAGGTAGTGCAGCTCATCCAGGATGGCACATCAATGCGAGCTGTGGCAAGAAGGTTTGCTTTGTCTGTCAGTGTAGTGTCCAGAGCATGGAGGTGCTACCAGGAGACAGGCCAGTACATCAGGAGACGTGGAGGAGGCCGTAGGAGGGCAACAACCCAGCAGCAGGACCACTACCTCCGCCTTTGTGCAAGGAGGAGCAGGAGGAGCACTGCCAGAGTCTTTGGGGGGCCGCACAGCCCTCCATGTGCTCGCCAGAGGTAGCCTGACTGCCATTAGGTACCGAGATGAGATCCTCAGACCCCTTGTGAGACCATATGCTGGTGCGGTTGGCCCTGGGTTCCTCCTAATGCAATACAATGCTAGACCTCATGTGGCTGGAGTGTGTCAGCAGTTCCTGCAAGAGGAAGGCATTGATGCTATGGACTTGCCCGCCCGTTCCCCAGACCTGAATCTAATTGAGCACATCTGGGACATCATGTCTCGCTCCATCCACCAACGCCACGTTGCACCACAGACTGTCCAGGAGTCGGCAGATGCTTCAGTCCAGGTCTGGGAGGAGATCACTCAGGAGACCATCCGCCACCTCATCAGGAGCATGCCCAGGCGTTGTAGGGAGGTCATACAGGCACGTGGAGGCCACACACACTACTGAGCCTCATTTTGACTTGTTTTATGGACATTACATCAAAGTTGGATCAGCCTGAAGTGTGGTTTTCCACTTTAATTTTGAGGGTGACTCCAAATCCAGACCTCCATGGGTTGATACATTTGATTTCCATTGATCATTTTTGTGTGATTTTGTTGTCAGCGTATTCAACTATGTAAAGAAAAAAGTATTTAAAAAGATTATTTCATTCATTCAGATCTAGGACCTACTCACTGCCACAGTCATACTCTGGACCTAGTTTTGTCCCATGGAATAAATGTTGTAGATCTTAATGTTTTTCCACAAAATCCTGGACTATCGGACCACCATTTTATTACGTTTGCAATCGCAACAAATAATCTGCTCAGACCCCAACCAAGGAGCATCAAAAGTCGTGCTATAAATTCTCAGACAACACAAAAATTCATTGATGCCCTTCCAGACTCCTTCTGCCTACCCAAGGACGTCAGAGGACAAAAATCAGTTAACCACTTAACTGAGGAACTCAATTTAACCTTGCACAATACCCTAGATGCAGTTGCACCCCTAAAAACGAAAAACATTTGTCATAAGAAACTAGCTCCCTGGTATACAGAAAATACCCGAGCTTTGAAGCAAGCTTCCAGGAAATTGGAACGGAAATGGCGCCACACCAAACTGGAAGTCTTCCGACTAGCTTGGAAAGACAGTACCGTGCAGTACCGAAGAGCCCTCACTGCTGCTCGATCATCCTACTTTTCCAACTTAATCGAGGAAAATAAGAACAATCCAAAATTTCTTTTTGATACTGTTGCAAAGCTAACTAAAAAGCAGCATTCCCCAAGAGAGGATGGCTTTCACTTCAGCAGTGATACATTCATGAACTTCTTTGAGGAAAAGATCATGACCATTAGAAAGCAAATTACGGACTCCTCTTTGAATCTGCGTATTCCTCCAGGGCTTAGCTGTCCTGGATCTGCACAGCTCTGCGAGGGCCTGGGATCGGGAGAGACACTTAAGTGTTTTAGTACTATATCTCTTGACACAATGATGAAAATAATCATGGCCTCTAAACCTTCAAGCTGCATACTGGATCCTATTCCTACTAAACTGCTGAAGGAGCTGCTTCCTGTGCTTGGCCCTCCTATGTTGAACATAATAAACAGCTCTCTATCCACCGGATGTGTACCAAACTCACTAAAAGTGGCAGTGATAAAGCCTCTCTTGAAAAAGCCAAACCTTGACCCGGAAAATATAAAAAACTATCGGCCTATATCGAATCTTCCATTCCTCTCAAAAATTTTAGAAAAAGCTGTTGCGCAGCAACTCACTGCCTTTCTGAAGACAAACAATGTATACGAAATGCTTCAGTCTGGTTTTAGACCCCATCATAGCACTGAGACTGCACTTGTGAAGGTGGTAAATGACCTTTTAATGGCGTCAGACCGAGGCTCTGCATCTGTCCTCGTGCTACTAGACCTTAGTGCTGCCTTTGACACCATCGATCACCACATTCTTTTGGAGAGACTGGAAACCCAAATTGGTCTACACGGACAAGTTCTGGCCTGGTTTAGATCCTACCTGTCGGAAAGATATCAGTTTGTCTCTGTGAATGGTCTGTCCTCCGACAAATCAACTGTACATTTCGGTGTTCCTCAAGGTTCCGTTTTAGGACCACTATTGTTTTCACTATATATTTTACCTCTTGGGGATGTTATTCGAAAACATAATGTTAACTTTCACTGCTATGCGGATGACACACAGCTGTACATTTCAATGAAGCATGGTGAAGCCCCAAAATTGCCCTCGCTAGAAGCCTGTGTTTCAGACATAAGGAAGTGGATGGCTGAAAACTTTTTACTTTTAAACTCGGACAAAACAGAGATGCTTGTTCTAGGTCCCAAGAAACAAAGAGATCTTCTGTTAAATCTGACAATTAATCTTGATGGTTGTAAAGTCGTCTCAAATAAAACTGTGAAGGACCTAGGCGTTACTCTTGACCCTGATCTCTCTTTTGACGAACATATCAAGACTGTTTCAAGGACAGCTTTTTTCCATCTACGTAACATTGCAAAAATCAGAAATTTTCTGTCCAAAAATGATGCAGAAAAATTAATCCATGCATTTGTTACTTCTAGGTTAGACTACTGCAATGCTCTATTTTCCGGCTACCCGGATAAAGCACTAAATAAACTTCAGTTAGTGCTAAATACGGCTGCTAGAATCCTGACTAGAACCAAGAAATTAGATCATATTACTCCAGTGCTAGCTTCCCTACACTGGCTTCCTGTTAAGGCAAGGGCTGATTTCAAGGTTTTACTGTTAACCTATAAAGCGTTACATGGGCTTGCTCCTACCTATCTTTCCGAGTTGGTCCTGCCGTACATACCAATACGTACGCTACGGTCACAAGACGCAGGCCTCCTAATTGTCCCTAGAATTTCTAAGCAAACAGCGGGAGGCAGGGCTTTCTCCTATAGATCTCCATTTTTATGGAACAGTCTGCCTACCCATGTGAGAGACGCAGACTCGGTCTCAACCTTTAAGTCTTTACTGAAGACTTATCTCTTCAGTAGGTCATATGATTGAGTGTAGTCTGGCCCAGGAGTGTGAAGGTGAACGGAAAGGCTGGAGCAACGAACAGCCCTTGCTGTCTCTGCCAGGCCGGTTCCCCTCTCCACTGGGGTTCTCTGCCTCTAACCCTGTTGCAGGGGCTGAGTCACTGGCTTGCTGGTGCTCTTTCATGCCGTCCCTGGGAGGGGTGCGTCACTTGAGTGGGTTGAGTTACTGACGTGATCTTCCTGTCTGGGTTGGCGCCCCCCCCCTGGTTTGTGCTGTGGTGGAGACCTCTGTGGGCTATACTCGGCCTTGTCTCAGGATTGTAAGTTGGTGGTTGGGGATATCCCTCTAGTGGTGCGGGGGCTGTGCTTTGGCGGAGTGGGTGGGGTTATATCCTTCCTGTTTGGCCCTGTCCGGGGGTTTCTTCGGATGGGGCCACAGTGTCTCCGGACCGCTCCTGTCTCAGCCTCCAGTATTTATGCTGCAGTAGTTTATGTGTCGGGGGGCTGGGGTTAGTTGGTTATACCTGGAGTACTTCTCCTGTCTTATCCAGTGTCCTGTGTGAATTTAAGTATGCTCTCTCTAATTCTCTCGTTCTCTCTTTCTCTCTGAGAACCTGAGCCCTAGGACCATACGTCAGGACTACCGGGCATGATGACACATTGCTGTCCCCAGTCCGCCTGGCCTTGCTGCTATTCCAGTTTCAACTGTTCTGCCTGCGGCTACGAAACCCCTACCTGTCCCAGACCTGCTGTTTTCAACTCTTAATGATCGGCTATGAAAAGCCAACTGAGAGACCTGAGCCCTAGGACCATACGTCGGGACTACCGGCCGTGGTGACTCCTTGCTGTCCCCAGTCCGCCTGGCCTTGCTGCTATTCCAGTTTCAACTGTTCTGCCTGCGGTTATGGAACCCCTACCTGTCCCAGACCTGCTGTTTTCAACTCTTAATGATCGGCTATGAAAAGCCAACTGAGATTTATTCCTGATTATTATTTGACCATGCTTGTCACTTATGAACATTTTTGAACATCTTGGCATGGTTCTGTTATAATCTCCACCCGGCACAGCCAGAAGAGGACTGGCCACCCCTCATAGCCTGGTTCCTCTCTAGGTTTCTTCCTAGGTTTTGCCTTTCTAGGGAGTTTTTCCTAGCCACCGTGCTTCTACACCTGCATTACTAGCTGTTTGGGGTTTTAGGCTGGGTTTCTGTACAGCACTTCGAGATATTAGCTGATGTAAGAAGGGCTATATAAAATAAAATTGATTGAATTGATTGATGAGACCCTCTCCAGGATACCGTCTCCAACTACACGGAAGTTACCTTACTTCCCCCAGTCCTCCCCCATGTGCTGCCCTTCTGGCAGCTTTGTGGGCACAGCTGGTGAGCAATCCGCCCTTAATTACTCACCAGCTCCCAATCAGCCCCAATACCTGGCATGTCCAGCAGATGGAGCCACCTCCTCATGATGTATACTCCATCTGTTACCAGGCCTCAACGAGTCTCCCCCTGGTGGCTGACATCCCAAAATGTATTTTCATAGGTACAAAAATGATTCAAATATTACAGAGACTTTACTGACTCACATTTTGTCATAAGCAGATGCTGTGTTCATAACATCTCATAAATGTGTAAATACTAGCATACGACTGAGAACATTCCACTTGAACGTCCCTCCAACTGGTAATTACTAGTGGGAAACTTGTCTATCGTCCCTGAGCTCTGACTTCACCCACATACTGACCACCGACGTCACACACTAAGGAAATTACCTTGACAACAGCATTTTCAGCAGTTAAATACAACAACAAAACAATATGTATATTAAAACAATATATTAATAGGGTTGTTGAACACTATAATTTGTTTACAAGCATGATAGCTGTACTTTTATTTCATGGTTGAGGCATTTAGTTTGGTATTAGCCAATCAGCGTTCTAAATTAGTTCACAGCATGTGAATGCTTACAATTCGTTGCTCCCAGTTGACTATAAGTATTTTGAGAGTTTCCCACGTGTTATGAATGCAGCATTAGTTTGGGACTGTTGTTTTGTGGATGAGGTTTTGGTAGGTGGAGTCTTGGGTTGTTGTGTTGAGGGTTTGGTAGGTGGAGTCTTGGGTTGTTGTGTTGAGGGTTTGGTAGGTGGGGTCTTGGGTTGTTATGTTGAGGTTCTGGTAGGTGGAGTCTTGGGTTGTTGTATTGATGTTACCCTCTCTTACTCCATGCAATCTCCATAGACAAACATTGCCATTCGAATGACCCTACTGAAGAACTCCGTGACTTTCAACGTGGCACCGTCATAGGATGCCACCTTTCCAACAAGTCAGTTTGTCAAATTCCTGTCCTGCTAGAGCTGCCCCGGTCAACTGTAAGTGCTGTTATTGTGAAGTGGAAACGCTACCCCAACATCATACAATGACATTCTAGACGATTCTGTGCTTCCAACTTTGTGGCAACATTTTGGGGAAGGCCCTTTCCTGTTTCAGCATGACAATGCCCCCGAGTACAAAGTGAGGTCCATACAGAAATGGTTTGTCGAGATCGGTGTGGAAGAACTTGACTGGCCTTTACAGAGCCCTGACCTCAACCCCATTGAACACCTTTGGGATTAATTGGAACGCCGACTGAGAGCCAAGCCTAATTACCTAGCATCAGTGCTCTTGTGGCTGAATGGAAGCAAGTCTCTGCAGAAATGTTCCAAAATCTAGTGGCAAGCCTTCCAAAAAGAGTGGATGCTGTTATAGCAGCAAATGGGGGAACAACTCCATATTAATGCCCATGATTTTGGAATGAGATGTTCAACGAGCAGGTGTCCACATACTTGCAGTGTCCACATACTTTAGGTCATGCAGTGTATCATAAACAATGGTGGCAGTGTGTGTGTCTGTTGCCTGCGTGCGTGTACAGTGGCATGCAAAAGTATTCACTCCCCTTGGCATTTTTCCTATGCCTTACAACCTTGAATTAAAACTGATTTTTGGGGGGTTTGTATCATTTGATTTACACAACATGCCTACCACTTTGAAGATGCAAAATATGTTTTTGGGTGAAACAAACAAGAAATAAGACAAAAAAACACAAAACTTCACATGCATAACTATTCACCCCACGCTACCCCCCCCCCCCCCCTCCCCCTCCCCCTCCCCCAAGTCAATACTTTGTAGTTGCAGCAATTACAGCTGCAAGTTTCTTGGGGTATGTCTTTATAAGCTTGGCACATCTAGCCACTGGGATTTTTGCCCATTCTTCAAGGCAAAACTGCTCCAGCTCCTTCAAATTGGATGGGTTCCGCTGGTGTACAGCAATCTTTAAGTCATACCACAGATTCTCAATTGGATTGAGGCCTGGGCTTTGACTAGGCCATTCCAAGACATTTAAATGTTTCCCCTTAAATCACTCAAGTGTTGCTTTAGCAGTATGCTTAGGGTCATTGTCCTGCTGGAAGGTGAACCTGCGTCCCAGTCTCAAATCTCTGGAAGACTGAAACAGGTTTCCCTCAAGAATT
Organism: Coregonus lavaretus; assembly: GCF_964263955.1. Taxonomy (NCBI): domain Eukaryota; kingdom Metazoa; phylum Chordata; class Actinopteri; order Salmoniformes; family Salmonidae; genus Coregonus; species Coregonus lavaretus. Next base: position 80,909 of record NW_028163371.1, read on the forward strand.
TCCCTGTATTTAGAGCCATCCAGGCGCCTGACCAGTTTCCCAGTCGCTGCTGATGGGAAACATCCCCACAGCATGATGCTGCCACCACCATGCTTCACTGTGGGGATGGTGTTCTCAGGGTGATGAGAGGTGTTGGGTTTGCGCCAGACAATTGCGTTTACCTTGATGACCAAAAAGCTCAATTTTAGTCTCATCTGACCAGAGTACCTTCTTTCATATGTTTGGGGAGTCTCCCACATGGCTTTTGGCGAACACCAAACGTGTTTACTTATTTTTTTCATTAAGCAATGGCTTTTTTCTGGCCACCCTTCTGTAAAACCCAGCTCTGTGGAGTGTACGGCTTAAAGTGGTCCTATGGACAGATACTCCAATCTCCGCTGTGGAGCTTTGCAGCTCCTTCAGGGTTATCTTTGGTCTCTTTGTTGCCTATCTGATTAATGCCTTCCTTGCCTGGTCCGTGAGTTTTGGTGGGTGGCCCTCTCTTGGTAGGTTTGTTGTGGTGCCATATTCATTCATTTTTTAATCATGTATTTAATGGTGCTTCGTGGGATGTTCAAAGTTTCTGATATTTTTTTATAACCCAACCCTGATCTGTACTTCTCCACAAGTTTGTCCCTGACTTGTTTGGAGAACTCCTTAGTCTTCATGGTGCCGCTTGCTTGGTGGTGCCACTTGCTTAGTGGTGTTGCAGACTCTGGACCTTTCAGAACAGATCTATATATACTGAGATCATGTGACAGATCATGTGACACTTAGATTGCACAGAGATGTACTTTATTTAACTAATTATGTGACTTCTGAAGGTAATTGGTTGCATCAGATCTTATTTAGGGGCTTCATAGCAAAGGGGGTGACATTTATTTGGATACATCCATAACAATGTGCTAATGAGGCACTATTTCGCATGGCATAGAATGGTAGCCAACAAAATAGCTAACACATTCACTTCGTACCGAAGCTGGAAACACTGCAAACTAGCTGCTCTTTTTTCAATTTACATTTCTTTGTATATATCCATAAAAATTATGCCAGCTGATTCATGATTTCGACTGGCTGAGAAATGCTCAGTGCCTGTCTGTCTTGTCCCTAAACGTTAATTACTATAGGACAGCTGGAGATCGAATTTGAATGTTGAAACAATGTTGCAAATGTCGGAGAGACAGACAGCAATGTTTATACAAATCTCTGCTGTTGAAAACAAAATGTTAGTTTAAAAGAAATGTGAGATAATCTCTAGATGCTTTTATAGTGGAGATCAAGTTTATAAATTGCCTGGCTGGGTTGATGAGACAGTGGACTGTGCAGTCAGATGGAACAGAGTAAATAGGCATTTCAACATCATAGCTTTAGCCGGTGGTAACTTGTGGAATAGACACCGGCTGGAATGAGGTTTTAACCAATCAGCATTGGTAGAGAGAGAGAGAGAGAGAGAGAGAGAGAGAGAGAGAGAGAGAGAGAGAGAGAGAGAGAGAGAGAGAGAGAGAGAGAGAGAGAGAGAGAGAGAGAGAGAGAGAGAGAGAGAGAGAGTGTGTGATAAGTTCAGAGGTAGGTGGATGGTTGAGTATTAACCTGTAGAGTGGTAGTTTCCCTCAGTCTCTCTAGATGTGAATGCTGGTGGTGTGAAGAGGACATGGGGTCTGGTTGTCAGAGATGAGGTTTTAAATACGTTAAAACATGAATTAAACTATGAGTGAGAGATTTGAGAACATGTGATTGAGTGTTAACTTACCACCACACCATAGGTCCCAGAGTCTTCAGGATCTTGATGATAACGGTGAAGTCTCCATCTCCTCTGTCATCTATACTGTATCTCTCTCTCTCAATATAGTTATTGCTGTCCTCAGTTTGAACCAGAATATCTGAACCAGTGCAGGTGTCCTTGCAGAAGTCTTTTATGTTTTTCTGTGTGAATCTATGTGAGCATTTGATTTCCACCTGTCCTCCTTCAAGTCCAGTCATTGCCAAACCCTCTGACTCAACTGGACACAGAGCTGTCACATGAAAACATGAGAAATAGTCCAGTTCATATTAAAACCTGTCACCCCAACACTTCATCTTTCTAAATGTACTGTTACACACTATTTGTATGAATACATAAAACACACACTAAAGTACCTACAGTATGTCATAAAACTGTAATACAACTGAGTGAACTCACCTAACAGAAGGGTAACCATGGTGATGAAGACTTTCTCCATGCTGCTCTACCCCAACTCTCTCTCTCTCTCTTTCTCCCACTTTCTCCCCCTTCTTCTCTCTCTCTCTCTCTCTCTCTCTCTCTCTCTCTCTCTCTCTCTCTCTCTCTCTCTCTCTCTCTCTCTCTCTCTCTCTCTCTCTCTGTGGAGAACACTGAAAGTACTGGGGAGTGGCTTCCGTCTGGCCACTCTACCATAAAGGCCTGATTGGTGGAGGAATGGTTGTTCTTCCCGAAGGGTCTCCCGTCTCCACAGAGGAACTCTGGAGCGCTGTCAGAGTGACCATTGGGTTCTTGGTCACATCCCTGACCAAGGCCCTTCTCCCCCGATTGCTCAGTTTGGCCGGGCGGCCAGCTCTGGGAAGAGTCTTGGTGGTTCCAAACTTCTTCCATTTAAGAATGATGGAGGCCACTGTGTTCTTGGGGACCTTCAATGCTGCCGAAATGTTTTGGTACCCTTCCCCTGAGCTGTGCCCCGACACAATCCTGTCTCGGATCTCTACGGACAAGCTTGGTTTTTGCTCTGACATGCACGGTCAACTGTGGGACCAATCAATTGATTTTACAACAGGTGGACTCTAATCAAGTTGTAGAAACTTCTCAAGGATGGTCAATGGAAACAGGATGAACCTGAGCTTAATTTCGAGTCTCATAGCAAAGGGTCTGAATTCTTATGTAAATAAGGTATTTCTGTTTTTATTTTATTTTAATACATTAGCAAAAATATCTAAAAACCTGTTCTTGCTTTGTCATTATGGGGTATTATGTGTAGATTGATGAGGAATATTATTATTTTATTTTTTTTCATTTTAGAAGAAGGCTAACGTAACAAAATTTAGAAAAAGTCAATATATTTTATACAATGTTTATTAACTAGTGACGACCATGAGAGAGTGTTGAATTTGGTCAACATAAACAGATTTATATTACACCAAAAAACACAATATAATAGTACAGGGTAACAATAATAATAATAATAATAATAATAATAATAATAATAATAATAATCAACTGGGTGATTATCACTAGAAGTCTCAGTCAGAGACAGTATAACTCTTCTCCCAGTAATACCAGAGACAGTATAACTCTTCTCCCAGTAATACTAGTATAAGTCTCAGTCAGAAAGAGACAGTATATATCTTCTCCCAGTAATACTAGTAGAGGTGTCAGCCAGAGACAGTATAACTCTTATCCCAGTAATACCAGTGGAAGTCTCAGTCAGAGACAGTATAACTTCAGTATAAAATATTAAAATGTAAATAGTTGTTTTTATTTGTCTTCTGTTTGTCTTCTTTGAAAGTGATGAAGATGATGCAGATGGTGATGATGACCAATTCAGTAACTGGGTGTTCAATTATATAGGTTGAGACACACTAACCATTTCCTTGAAATAGCCCACGTGTCCTGCGTGTTTTCTGAACGGATCTCATGCTGCAAGTCTGTGGTCGCGTTATGAAACATTTTCAAACTGTCTGTTCAGTTTAAAACCACAAGAGAACACCATAGAAGATTCTGAGAGGGAAGAATGGGCGGGTCAAGTAAAATGTCCACTTCTATTTCAGCACTAAAGTACTGTCTATGTTGTATCAAGAAATACAAACATCCTAAGAAATAGCCGGTTGTTCCACATTTATTTTCAACTTGATATCAGAACAACATTTATGTCAACATGAAGATTTTTTATATTTTACAAAAAAGTCAAACTTTCAACATAGGCCAGAAATACAGTATTTCATAATGTCAATGTCACTTACATGTTGGGCACACCACATTATATACAGAATATTTATATACATATTTATTTCTTATATATGTTATACTAATGTAAAATAAAGTTACATGATAGAGAAGTGAATAACCAAAAGAAGTCTCCCAGTCTAATCCAGAAGTCTCCCAGTCTAGTCCAGAAGTCTCCCAGTCTGGTCCAGAAGTCTCCCAGTCTAGTCCAGAAGTCTCCCAGTCTGGTCCAGAAGTCTCCCAGTCTGGTCCAGAAATCTCCCAGTCTAGTCCAGAAGTCTCCCAGTCTGGTCCAGAAGTCTCCCATTCTGGTCCATAAGTCGATTATTAATGAATTCATTAGATTGTCTGATATCACAGTTGGGAGAAAAGACTTCAAACTACACTGTAAAAAAAATAGGCCAGTTACCTTTAAGTTACTGTAAAAAAAAAGTACAGTATATTATTGTAAATGCAACAGAAACTTTGGTTTGTAATGTACTGTTAAACCTGAGTTTCTTTGGAATTTACAATAACATACTGTACTTTTTTAAAGTAATGTGTTTGGTTGCAGTACGTTTCCGTAAAAACAACAGGATTCTTTTTACAGTGTACTTGCTAGCATCTAGTAAGTGAGTATCTTAAGTAGACTCAGCGATATGAAGTAGATGCATAAAGTAAACAGCATAGTGGGTCATTTTCCGCAACAACTAAGAACGTTGAAATGCGAGGGTAGACTTCTCTGATGTTTTGGTCACAGACCTACCACACTGTGACAGGATGAAGCGAACCTGTGCACATGCGCATGTACCTGTGTGAGAGCGAAGTCTTGCATGTTGCCCATCGCAATATCTGTGGTGCTGCTCGTGGCAATGTCATTTTTCTGAGTTTTCATATACATGTTCACCGGTGATATTGGATGGTAAAAAGTACCAACATTGAAGCCTATATTACAGCAGGTGGCAACATAGGCAGACTTTGTCTTGTTTGGCTGGGGTGTTCACGGGCGCAGGGGAAAACAAAGTATGCCTATGGGAGGCAATAGAAACACTTCCACTTCAAAAGCCGCAAATTAGTCCCTAAATCCAATCTTTGTTTGCAGTTCTAGGTTTTGGTAAATTGAATCTTGGTTTGCAGTCTTCTGGTTCATGGTTTGGTAAGTTGAATCTTGGGTTGTTGCAGTGTTGGGGTTCAGGCTTTGGTAAATTGAATCTTGTTTGCAGTGTTGGGGTTCAGGGTTTGGTAGACAGCATCATCGTTTTTGATATGAACCATGGTGTCTGTAGCAGGGTCATTCTCATAGTCCTGGTTCCCCTGAAAAGTTGCAACAACATTAGGCCATAATCGGTACCATCAGACAGTGGTGTTATGTCCATAGTCCTTATTTGGGGAAATATGAACGTGCTTTATTCTGTATTCATGTTGTATAAATACATTTGATGAATTGTTACAGGTGATGATCTGAATGGTTAGGTTAAATCTGTTAATCTGTTAGCTCAGCAGACACCCCGATGACCAACCACCCCGTCCTAACCTTTAACCCCTCACCTCCTCACTGTTTCCTGGGTGGGTGTTTGTTCTGCTAGAGGTCTGTCTGCTGGAGGAGACCAGCCCTGTGGAACACACAACATCTTAAATAGAGTACACACTTGTAATGTTTTGTGTGTGTGTGGGCGTGTGTGCGTGTGTGTCTGAAACATACCTTGCACCTTGTTACATTTCCATCTGTAGACTGTGAACAGGATGACAGTTAACACCAACACAGTTAGACACACAGACACCATGATCACTACAAACTCCATTGGGATTGATGGTGATGTGGATGATGACGGGGAGACAGATGACGGTCCAGGGTAATTGGAGGTCCCTGGGGTGGATGAAGAGGTGGGTGAGGTTGGTGGTGCGGATGGTGGTGCAGGAGACCTGGATATCACTGAGGTGAAAACATCATGTACAGTGGGGGGAAAAAAGTATTTAGTCAGCCACCAATTGTGCAAGTTCTCCCACTTAAAAAGATGAGAGAGGCCTGTAATTTTCATCATAGGTACTGTAGTGTATTAAGAATTATGACTTTGCTAATGTTTTTAAGTGGAACCTGAGAGGATGTTTATTCAGTTTCAGAGGGAGCCGTTTTAGGGTGACACCCCATAGAACAGACAGAGTCTGTGTGTTGTAGACAGGGGATTGGACAATATGGGGAACCCCCCATATTTTGGGAAAGATTATAAGTACTGGGTTTGAACAAAGAACATTAGAGCAGCAGACATATTCTTTTCGGACACTGCTCTCCGGATGCTCTAGACATCTGTAAACTTATGCTGAAATCTTGTGATATGAATAAAACTTATGATCAAAGTTCAGTATAAGCGGACTCCTTTGTTTAACAGCATAATTAGCAACATTGACTCGACACTACAGTACACGTCAACTATGACAGACAAATAGAGATTTTTTTTTCTCCAGAAAATCACATTGTAGGATTTTTAATGAATTTATTTTCAAATTATGGTGGAAAATAAGTATTTGGTCACCTACAAACAAGCAAGATTTCTGGCTCTCACAGACCTGTAACTTCTTATTTAAGAGGCTCCTCTGTCCTCCACTCGTTACCTGTATTAATGGCACCTGTTTGAACTTGTTATCAGTATAAAAGACACCTGTCCACAACCTCAAACAGCCACACTCCAAACTCCACTATGGCCAAGACCAAAGAGCTGTCAAAGGACACCAGAAACAAAATTGTAGACCTGCACCAGGCTGGGAAGACTGAATCTGCAATAGGTAAGCAGCTTGGTTTGAAGAAATCAACTGTGGGAGCAATTATTAGGAAATGGAAGACATACAAGACCACTGATAATCTCCCTCGATCTGGGGCTCCACTTGGCTCCATTTGGATGATCCAGAAGAGGATTGGGAGAATGTCATATGGTCAGATGAAACCAAAATAGAACTTTTTGGTAAAAACTCAACTCGTCGTGTTTGGAGGACAAAGAATGCTGAGTTGCATCCAAAGAACACCATACCTACTGTGAAGCATGGGGGTGGAAACATCATGCTCTGGGGCTGTTTTTCTGCAAAGGGACCAGGACGACTGATCCGTGTAAAGGAAAGAATGAATGGGGCCATGTATCGTGAGATTTTGAGTGAAAACCTCCTTCCATCAGCAAGGGCATTGAAGATGAAACGTGGCTGGGTCTTTCAGCATGACAATGATCCCAAACACACCGCCCGGGCAACGAAGGAGTGGCTTCGTAAGAAGCATTTCAAGGTCCTGGAGTGGCCTAGCCAGTCTCCAGATCTCAACCCCATAGAAAATCTTTGGAGGGAGTTGAAAGTCTGTGTTGCCCAGCAACAGCCCCAAAACATCACCGCTCTAGAGGAGATCTGCATGGAGGAATGGGCCAAAATACCAGCAACAGTGTGTGAAAACCTTGTGAAGACTTACAGAAAACGTTTGACCTGTGTCATTGCCAACAAAGGGTATATAACAAAGTATTGAGAAACTTTTGCTATTGACCAAATACTTATTTTCCACCATAATTTGCAAATAAATTCATTAAAAATCCTACAATGTGATTTCTGATTGATTGGACATGATTTGGAATGGCACACACCTGTCTATATAAGGTCCCACAATTGACAGGCCATGAGGTCGAAGGAATGATGGACTCCATCATTCTTAAACGGAAGAAGTTTGGAACCACCAAGACTCTTCCTAGAGCTGGCCGCCTGGCCAATATGAGCAGTCGGGGGAGGAGGGCCTTGGTCAGGGAGGTGACCAAGAACCCAATGGTCACTCTGACAGTGCTCCAGAGTTCCTCTGTGGAGATGGGAGACCCTTCCAGAAGAACAACAATCTCTGTAAGCACTCCACCAATCAGGCCTTTGTGGTAGAGTGGCCAGACGGAAGCCCCTAATCAGTAAAAGGCACATGACAGCCCGCTTGGAGTTTGCCAAAAGGCACCTAAAGGACTCTCAGACCATGAGAAACAAGATTCTCTGGTCTGAGAAAACCAAGATTGAATTCTTTGGCCTGAATGCCAAGCGTCATGTCTGGAGGAAACCTGGTACCATGTTTACGGTGAAGCATGGTGGTGGCAGCATCATGCTGTGGGGATGTATTTCAGTGGCAGGGACTGGGAGACTAGTCAGGATCGAGGGAAAGATGAACGGAGCAAAGTACAGAGATATCCTTGATGAAAACCTCCTCCAGAGCGCTCAGGACCTCAGACTGGGTCGAAGGTTCACCTTCCAACAGGACAACGACCCTAAGCACACAGCCAAGACAACGCAGGAGTGGCTTCGGGACAAGTCTCTGAATGTCCTTGAGTGGTCCAGCCAGATCCTGGACTTCAACCCGATCAAACATCTCTAGAGAGACCTGAAAATAGCTGTGCAGCGATGCTCCCCATCCAACCTGACAGAGCTTGAGAGGATCTGCAGAGAAGAATGTGAGAAACTCCCCCAATACAGGTGTGCCAAGCTTGTAGCGTCATACCAAAGAATACTTGAGGCTGTAATTGCTGCCAAAGGTGCTTCAACAAAGTACTGAGTAAAGGGTCTGAATACTTATGTAAATGTCATATATCCTTTATTTTTTTGTCTTAGTCATTATGGGGTGTTGCGTGTAGCTTGATGAGGATTAAAAACAATTTAATCCATTTTAGAATAAGGCTGTAACGTAACTAAATGTTTAAAAAGTGTACCCTGTATTAACTGGTATCTGGATGCTGTGCAGCTTAGAATGCAGATGTACTGTCTCAATCTATGTCTAGAGCAGTGTATCTTAATCCTGGTCCTGGGGACCCAAAGGGGTGATCATTTAGTTTTAGCCTCAGCACTACACACCTGATCCCACTAATAAAGGTTTTGTGTGTAGTGCCAGGGTCCAATAATGAGTACCACTGGTTTAGAGGTTACCTGTTGTTATGACTACCGTTGTCCTGCTGACTATGACAGGGGGGCGGAGACTGGACCTAGTGATGTCAGGCTGAATAGACTGATGTAAGACTGCATTGTTGAACAGGGAACAGGAAGTGATGTGTGTAATAGCCACAGTGTGACACTGAGTAATAGACAACATTCTGCTCCTTAATAAGAATGATGTGCAGCTAAATACTAATACTGAATATTACTGTTTCTCTTCAGTACTAATACTATTAACAATGTGTGGTATACTAAAGACAATAGAGTTCTAGTACTGAAGAGAAACAAGATGGTGAAAATAAATTCCTCTGTAAATACAACACCATGAAACACGTACCATCCAGGACTGTGAGAAGCAATTCCTGAGACGGGTCTACGAATAATCTGTTCACTCCACACCAGTAGGTCCCAGAGTCTGACATCTTCAGGTTCTTGATGGTAACAGTGAAGTCTCCATCTCCTATGTCATCTATACTGTATCTCCCTCTCTCAATATAGTTATTGCTGTCAGTTTGAACCAGAATATCTGAACTAGTGCAGCTGTCCTTGCAGAAGTATTTTTTGTTGCTCTGTGCAAATATATGTGAGCATTTGATTTCCACCTGTCCTCCTACAAGTCCAGTCACTGCCAAACCCTCTGACTCAGCTGGACACAGAGCTGTCACATGAAAACATGAGAAATAAGTCCAGTTCATATTAAAACCTTTCACCCGAACCCTTCATCTTCATTAATGTACTGTTACACACTATGTTCTATCATGAATACATAAAACACACACTAGAGTACCTACAGTATGTAATACAACTGTAATACAACTGTAATACAACTGAGTGAACTCACCTAACAGAAGGGTAACCGTGGTGATGAATTATTTCTCCATGCTGTTCTACCCCAACTCTCTCTCTCTTTCTCCCACTTTCTCCCCCTTCTTCTCTCTCTCTCTCTCTCTCTCTCTCTCTCTCTCTCTCTCTCCTCTCTCTCTCTCTCTCTCTCTCTCTCTCTCTCACACACACACATACATTCTGACTTACTCTCTCTCTCTGCCTCTCTCACCCTCCTTGCCCTCCCTACCATACCTCCTTGCCCACCCTACCATACCTCATTGCCCTCCCTACCATACCTCCTTGCCCACCCTACCATACCTCCTTGCCCTCCCTACCATACGTCCTTGCCCACCCTACCATACCTCCTTGCTCACCCTACCATACCTCCTTGCCCACCCTACCATACCTCCTTGCCCTCCCTACCATACGTCCTTGCCCACCCTACCATACCTCCTTGCCCACCCTACCATACCTCCTTGCCCACCCTACCATACCTCCTTGCCCGTCCAAATTAAATATTGAAATATTGATCATTTATTTGACTGAGACGCGCGCCGATAGAAGGACGCATCAATCTCAGATAGAGCATCCGAGTGAAACAGCGCCCCTCTGTCTCTATATGTGTAGACCATGTATCTAATGCTGTCTGGTCATAAAGAGTATGGCATGTCATACTATTTCTGTCCAGACAGCATCAGATACATGGACTACATATAGTAAGAAAGAGGGTCGCTGTTTCGCTGACTAGGATGCTTTCTCTGGTGAGAGAGTTTCAGTAGAGAGGAAGAGGCGAAGCGACAGGGCTCACTCTCTCCAGAATCTGTCCAAAATAAGCCCAATGCGTTTCTATGGGCAGAATAAGCAGACCTAAGCTTGTCGCCTGCTTTCCCTCCATTGGGACAACATTGTTAGGGTGGAGACATGATTATCTCCTCATTATATACAGATCTCTGGTTTCAGCCACTTCCGAATTAGGAAGGAAAGTTGGATGCACAGTGCACTGTCCGGATGCTGCCTCCCCCTAAAGTAAATTGATGTTTTGCCAAAATTATATAATTACTCCTGTCTAAGTAAAATCCTTCAAAATACTTTACCAGAGAGCTTGACTTAGCCACAGAGGACCATTAGCTACTATTTGGGAAGCCAGCAATTTGGGCATCTCCAATAGGCTATCTCTGAGTTCCATGTGCTAATTTCTTTAGCCGCCAATGGATCACGGTGTATCAATGTGTCCACATGGCAAAGGCTGGTGCTCTTTCATTAGTTTCATTCCACCAAAATATGCATATAAAAACAATCATAACTTGCTTGCAGATAGGTAGAAATTGTAGGATAAATTGTAAGCTTCCCCAAACTTGAAAGTCATGAGCTGCCTATGGTTTTTATTACAGCACCATTAACAACATGTGTGGACGTCCCGGGAAAAACACGCGCCAGCCTATAGAAATCAAATGGCTGTCCAACTGATTCGTTCTGGAGCCGGACCTGCACGTCACTTCATCAATCTAACACACTAACAGCGCCCCCTATTAGCTCATTGAAGTTACTGCGTTACAGACATGATTTGTGGAGAATAGAATAGAATAGCAGAGGAGATTTTCAAGAAGTTTTATTAGTTTGGTTTATATGACTTTAACTTTGATTCATATTTTGACTCTGCTATAAACAGTGACCTAATTGGTGGACAACTTTTGATTCTGCTATAAACAGTGATCTATACTGAACAAAAATATAAACGCAACATGCAACAATTTCAAAGAGTTACAGTTCATATAAGGAAATCAGTGAATTGAAATAAATTCATTAGGCCCTAATCTATGGATTTCACATGCTTATCTATGGACAAGGCTCAACAATATCCTAGACCTCTATTAGACAGGGTTAGGATTAAAACACAGGCTCAACAATATCCTAGACCTCTATTAGACAGGGTTAGGATTAAAACACAGGCTCAACAATATCCTAGACCTCTATTAGACAGGGTTAGGATTAAAACACAGGCTCAACAATATCCTAGACCTCTATTAGACAGGGTTAGGATTATAACACAGGCTCAACAATATCCTAGACCTCTATTAGACAGGGTTAGGATTAAAACACAGGCTTAACAATATCCTAGACCTCTATTAGACAGGGTTAGGATTAAAACACAGGCTCAACAATATCCTAGACCTCTATTAGACAGGGTTAGGATTAAAACACAGGCTCAACAATATCCTAGACCTCTATTAGACAGGGTTAGGATTAAAACACAGGCTCAACAATATCCTAGACCTCTATTAGACAGGGTTATGATTAACTATGTCATACTCTATGAATGGTTTATAAACATTCATAGTGTGTTGTGTAACATTTGACAATTCACCCTACAGTGGGAGTTGTTATGTCAATGTTACACCATTCGTAGAGCATGACATACGGTTATAGATGATTTGTGAAGCATTTATGTAGTGCTTATGAAGCCTTTATGTAGTGATTCGGAAGCATTTATATGTGCTATATAAATCCTTTATTAGTGGTACTTTGTTTAAAGAGGGACAGGATTAACCAATGAAACACAGAGATAAAGTGCCTACCTGGTGTAACGATTAGTTACCGGAGTGTAACTCCAGTTCTATGAGTGGAGCTCCGCCCCATAGGGGAGCTCTGCTCCTATTGGTTTACCCACTGCCCTAAGGCAGCATCAGCCTGAGACAAAATTATGCACACACCTGCAGCCAATAGGAGTACAGGTGTCCCTATAAGAGGGGATGCCTCCCCTCAATCAGCCTCCCGAGATATTTATCTTCAGCGAGACTAGAGAGGGTCGGCAGGGCCTTAAGTCCTATGGGGCTCCGCTCCACTCATAGAACTGGAGTTACACTCCGGTAACTAATCGTTCTATATCGTGGAGCTCCGCCCCATAGGGGAGCTCTGCTCCTATTGGTTTAAGGCGGAGCGTAGCGGTCCAAAATGTACTCCCTGCCGAGCCCAACACTTCCCATCAAAATGAAAAGGTCAAGCCTAGCAATGGCTGCAACCAATTCCCGCAGTACTGTAACCACTGTACCCATACAGGCGTCACAATATACTGCGTCATCGGTTAAAGACCCGCCCCACCTAGTCCAATGGCAACACCAATGACTAGTGGGCAGATCACCAGAATAGAAGCCATACTAATCTGAACTAGCAGATAGATGGTGCCTCAATATCCTGTGAAAATACTACCGACCACTAATGGAATGACACAAAGTGTCACTCTACATTGTGTACACAGTAGGCCGCCTCACTCAATCAATGGAACCCCAGAGATTAGTGGGCAGATACCAGAACATGACTCATACTAATCTGGACAAGCAGATAGATGACTTCACATTCTGTCAAATTGTCATGACCGGTCTAATAGCATCGTAACCAAGTTACTACTATTATCACCCATCATTCCGCCTCACTCCAGTGAATCACTGGTGGGCAGATCAATACATGCCCTCTACTGTACTGAACCTGTCAGTCAGGAGTCATGCAAAAAATATGTCCTTCTATCAGAAGCGGACCTGATGGAAACCTGTCTCCACAGTCCTGCTTTCCTCTCCTTCTAGCTAATGGTCTCCCCTCAGCTACACTGAGTACAGACCGAGCCAAAGAGTTAGAAGACATATCCAAGAGATAGAAACGGATAAATGGAGACGGCGTTGACCATGACGCCGCTCTACAGATATCGTCTACCCCTGTTCCTCTGAAAAGGGCAGTAGAAGCTGGCACTCCACGAGTGGAGTGAGCTCTGATACCCTGAGGCAATTGTCGCCCCGCTGCCTCATAAGCTGTCTCAATGCCTTCACAAAGCCAATGAGACAAGCGCTGTTTTGAAAGTGGTCTACCTAGTGCAGCCGCACCGTGACACACAAACAGCTGAGGCGATGACCTAATCGCTGCTGTGCGCTCAATGTAACACGCCAAAGCGCGCACTGGGCACAAGCAATGAAGCCTTTCCTCACTCCTCTCCCTATGAGGAGGGGGAGAAAAAGCCCACAACTCCACGGTCTGTGACCTATATGAGCTCTTAATAACCTTCGGCACAAAAGCCGGGTTAGGACGTAACACCGCTCTGCTCAGATCGCCATTAATGGCAAGGCAGTCGGGTCTCGTCGAAAGAGCACACAAATCACTGACACGCTTAGCAGTAGTCAAAGCGAGCAACAGTGCCGTCTTCATAGACAGCATCTTGAGGGGTATTTGATTCAATGGCTCAAACGGCGACTTACATAGCGCCTCGAGTACCAAAGCCAAATCCCACTGGGGCAGCGTGGCTCTAGGCGTTGGCCTAAGCCGCCGCGTTCCCAATAAGAAACGTTTCACTAGAGGGTGGCTGAAAACATTCGTTCTGCCAAACCCCTCGTGACCAGCTGAAATCGCCACTGCAAACACCTTAATGGTGGCGGGCGATCTCTGCTTATCAAACATAAACTGTAGGAAAGAGAGCACACTCTCAACCTGACAGCTCATGGGGTCCACACCTTGTGTGATACACCATCGTGAAAAAACGTTCCATCTGCTGGCATACATCCTAGAAGTGGAACTGGCCCGTGCACCCTGTATGGTTCTGATCACTGCATCAGACAACCCACGGCGTCTCAGCCTGTCCCTCTCAGGAACCAAGCCTTCAGTGGTTGGCCGATTATGGGCAACTGCCCCATCGAGCCTCCCGCCTAAGTCAACGCGTCCCGTCGATGTGGAATTGGCCAAGGTGGCGCAATCAACATCTGACTCATCTCCGCAAACCATGGAGCCCCTGGTCGATCGGGGGCTATCAATATCATTGACAGCCCTCCTGATCTCACCCTGGCTAGCAGTGGGAGAATGCAAGACAGCGGAGGGAATGCATACAGAAGAACTCTCGGCCACGGGTGGTGCGCGAATGCGTCTCTGCCCAGTGGTGGTTCGTCCTGTTCCCTCAGAGAGAACCATAGGGGACATTGCGCGTTCACACGTGACGCGAATAGATCCACCTCGGCTCTCCCGAACTGTTCCCAAATTTGGAGAACAATGTCCGGATGCAGACACCACTCGTCGTCTCGAGGACCCCCTCTTGACATGAGGTCTTCTCCTACGTTCTTCGTCCTACGTTCCCAGATAGACAATCTGATGACTGGGCCAGGGCGCGCTCTTTTTCCAATTCACAGCGAACCCCAGACGTGTGAGATGAATCACTGTCTGTGTCGTGTGAGTGAACGCCAGCTCTGCTGACGGGGCGAGAACCAGTAGGTCGTCTAGGCAGGCTAATAGCCTTATCCCCTGATGCCGCAACGGTTCCAATGCCGCCTCCACACATTTGGGAAACGTTCGAGGTGCCAGGGCGTACCCGAATGGCATCCTCGTGAACTCGTACGCCACCCCTTGAAAGGCGAATCGCAGAAACTTCCTGTGACGCGATTGTATCGGCACATGAAAGTACGCGTCCTTTAGGTCTATGCTTGTACAAAAGTCTCCCTTCTGGACACATTCCAGTAGACGTTTTGTCTTCAGCATTCGGAAGGGCCGTTTGGTTACGCTCTCGTTGAGAGTGCGTGAATCCAATATCGGCCTCACTCCCCCCGTCTTTTTGGGCACTAGGAAATAAGGCGAATATAGCCCCTTGTTCCTTTGCTCCTGGGGAACTACTGTGACCGCCTCCTTCGCCAAAAATTCCGTAATCTCTGACATCAGAGCGGCCACTTTTTCTGGCGTTTTCATCACCGTCTCCACCACTCCCCTGAATGGGGGTGGGGTCCGATGGAATTGGAGGGCATAACCCTTCTGCAACGTCTGTTCTAGCCAGCGTGAGAGGGTACAGCTTCGTTGCCACTGCCAGCAATGCAGAGAAAGCGGGCGCGCGCAAAGCTGTGGTACATTCAGTAGGAAGGACCTGTATTCCTCTATGGCCCTTGCCGCCGCTATTCCCCAGCACTGAGGTGGTGGAACAGCCCGAGGCGGGCCCCCCTCGAAAGGGAGAGGAAATATCAGCACGTTCTGAGAGAATCGGGGGCCCTAATACGTTGGTTACGTCTGTAACTCTAGTATTCCGGCCCTCCGTGAACGTAGCACGGGTTTGAACTGCGCTGACTAAGGTGTCAACCTGAGACAGAGCGCCGTCCCCGGATAGCAATTGCGTCATCATGCCATTGTCTGGCCGAGACTGCTGCCTGCCATGAGAACCATCCACTACAGTACTCCTAAGAGTCTTCAAAGTGCGGTCTCTAACTGGTACCACAAGGTGGCGCCATGATACCTCTTTTTCACTAGTCACATGAGTCTGCTCAACTGCTCACTCTAGGTGGGCTGAGAGTAGTGGGTATCATTGCGTTCTGTGTTAAACGGGGGCGCTGATACGTTGGTTACGCCTCTAACTCTAGTGTTCCGGCCCTCCTTGAACGCAGTATGAGTCTGTACTACGCTGACTAAGGCATTAGCCTGAGACAGAGCGACATCCCCATATGTAGATCGCGTCATCATGTCATACTCTGACCGAGACTGCAATCTGTCATGAGAGACTTTCTCTACAGAGCTCCTAGGAGTCTGTGACATGAGGTCTCTCCTCGGTAACATAGGGCTGTGCCCTGATACCTTCCTCACATTCGCCTCCTGTGTATGCTCCGTTACACACCTCTGGTGAGTCGGGCTACATACAGAGTGGTGAGAATCAATACGTTCTGTGGTGAGTGGGGGCGCCAATACGTTAGTTACTTCCGTAACTCTAGTATTCCGGCCCTCCGTGAACGCAGCACGGGTCTGAACTGCGCTGACTGAGGCATTAGCCTGAGACAAAGCGTCATTCCCAACTAGCGGCTGCGTCTTCATGTCATATTCTGACTGAGACTGTAGCCTGCTATGTGAGACCTTCACTACAGTGCTCCTAGGAGTCTGTAGTGTGAGATTTTTATGAGGTGAGCTAAGGCTGCGTCTTGCTACCTTTTTCTCTCTCCTCTCTTGTGTGTGCTCAGCTACACACCCTAGGTGGGTTGAGCTACACTCAGAGTGATGGGAGAGAAACATAGGGCGTGAAGTACTCTGAACGTTCTCCAACGTGTCATGGAAAAAGGGCTCTCTTGTGACAATGTCAGTGGGAGCCAACTCTTTATTAAACACATGAAAACAAACATTTCCCTCCAAGCCCCGAACAGAAGGGTGGGGGGGAACAGTGGGCTCAGTCGCGTCCCACGACGAGCCATCTCCCATTCTCTCCCCCTCGTCCCGTCATTGTCTTCGCCTCTTCTGCGTCCCCTTAGGGTGATGCCAGGGCGACTTGACGACAACCTCTCTCGCTGGCGGAATCGTCGTGACCACGGGTGCTGCTGGGGGGGCGGGGCCCGCTCTCCTGCTGCTAGTGGCCGACGTCTGACGCCTGACACGCCGCCTCACCGTAGAAGATCTACCGGGGGCGTTCGAGGTGGACGGTTTTGCTGGCGTATGGCTGGATCTTACTGCCAATGGCAGGTGTCGAGCCAGCTGCTTCCTGTCTTCGTCTAACTTCTTAAAACGCTCCGTCGCCTCTTTGACAGCGACTCCAAAGAGCCCGTCGTCAGAGAGGGGGGCGTTGAGCTCGGTCAGTCTCCTTCATGGCAGTCAATGACAGCCAGAGGTGACGTTCAATAACCACCGAAGTGGCCATGGACCTTCCCGCGCAGATAGCAGACGCCTGTGTCAGATGGAGAATAGCGCCAGAAATCCTGGATGCCTCTTCCACCTCCTCACTCGTTAACTCAGACCTTCCCGTCGTTAAACGGGATAGGGAGGCCGCGAGGAGGGCAATGTTGTTTGCTGCTGACACAGCCTGGGCTCCCAACGTAAAGGACTTCTCTGCAAGCTGTGCTGTGAGCCTGTCCTTTTGGGTTGGTAGAGTGGCTTTCTTGGAGGCCGCCCAGGGACTTAAACCTGGCACTAGATACGCCGCCATGGCGCTCTCGAGCCTAGGGATTCCACTGGCAGCCCTCTCTCGTCCTTCCACTCTTGTGAATGGGCAGTACATCTTGGCCGGCGAACGCGCCGCCAAGGGTGCCTCCCATGAGCCCTCGACATATTTGCTGAGAGAAGGCATAGCCGGAGCCAATGGCTCAGCTGCCTTCCTCGGCCGAGAATAGGGTCCGCCCTCCATCATATCCACCTCCGCGGGGGGGGGGGGGGGGGGATGGGGGGCAGCGCTATCTCCAGTCGTTTGGCCGCCCGCTCAATGAGCCCAGGGAAGTCTGAGCACAGAGAGGCCGCTGCGAAGGACAGGGCTACTGACGTGTCAGAGCCCGTGTCGTCATCGCCCAAGGAGCCATAAGACCTCTCGCTTTCCAATGGAAAGGGGGTCTTAAAAGTTTGAGTGTGAGGGTCGGACTGTTCCATGGGAATATCCATCTCCTCTCCTCCCTCCTTGTCATCCTCTGATTCAGCACCGTCTGACGACGCCTCTGAAGCAGAGGCTAGTATAGACAGTAGGTCCTCTAAGGGAATATCCTCCCTAAAGAACGCCCAACGCTGCTTCCTCTCCTTCATAGGAAGGAGGGCTCAGGAGGCGCAATTAGGGGGAACGCCGGTTCCGTCTTTGGCGTGCTGCGCACCCAAACACACGAAACACAAGTCGTGGGGGTCCGTAGTCGCCATAGAGGAACAACGGCATTGAGCTCTGAAAATAGCTTTTGGGGGTGGAAAATCTCCTGGTGCGCTCATTTAGGACGACGTCGATGAACTGGAAAATCGACGGCGTATCTTCGTCCTGAGTCTTCTTCTTCGTCTCTTCTTGGCTCTTCAGTCTAGTCCAGTCGCTGAAGATAAATATCTCGGGAGGCTGATTGAGGGGAGGCATCCCCTCTTATAGGGACACCTGTACTCCTATTGGCTGCAGGTGTGTGCATAATTTTGTCTCAGGCTGATACTGCCTTAGGGCAGTGGGTAAACCAATAGGAGCAGAGCTCCCCTATGGGGCGGAGCTCCACGATATAGAACCTGCAGTTGAATCTCACTGACATCATCCGGCAATAAGAAGATGTCCACTCCACACCAGTATTTCCCAGCATCCTTCAGGCTCAGCATGTCTATAATGACAGTGAAGACCGCAGCAGTGGTGTTGTCGTACATAGAGAATCTCCCCTCTCTCACCCAGACGTCATGCTTCCCGGTCCGGATCAGGTCCCGGCAGGATAGGTGGTCATCGATCCGACAGAAGTACTTGATATTGTCCTGGTTGGTGAAGGAGTATTCACAACGAAGCTCCTTCATCTGTCCCTCCAGTACTTGATATTACTTGACACTAACTGACCCATAGAAGGTTGACTGATCCAGGTCCAGTCTCTAGTGTAACAGTGTAGACCTGATCTAGGACCAGTCTCTAGTGTATCAGTGTAGACCTGATCTAGGACCAGTCTCTAGTGTAACAGTGTAGACCTGATCTAGGACCAGTGTCTAGTGTAACAGTGTAGACCTGATCTAGGACCAGTCTCTATTGTAACAGTGTAGACCTGATCTAAGACCAGTCTCTAGTGTAACAGTGTAGACCTGATCTAGGACCAGTCTCTAGTGTAACAGTGTATTCCTGATCTAGGACCAGTCTCTAGTTTATCAGTGTAGACCTGATCTAGGACCAGTCTCTAGTGTATCAGTGTAGACCTGATCTAGGACCAGTCGCTAGTGTATAAGTGTAGACCTGATCTAGGACCAGTCTCTAGTGTATCAGTGTAGATCTGATCTAGGACCAGTCTCTAGTGAAACAGTGTAGACCTGATCTAGGACCAGTCTCTAGTGTATCAGTGTAGATCTGATCTAGGACCAGTCTCTAGTGTAACAGTGTAGACCTGATCTAGGACCAGTCTCTAGTGTAAAAGTGTAGACCTGATCTAGGACCAGTCTCTAGTGTATCAGTGTAGACCTGATCTAGGACCAGTCTCTAGTGTAACAGTGTAGATCTGATCTAGGACCAGTCTCTAGTGAAACAGTGTAGACCTGATCTAGGACCAGTCTCTAGTGTATCAGTGTAGATCTGATCTAGGACCAGTCTCTAGTGTAAAAGTGTAGACCTGATCTAGGACCAGTCTCTAGTGTATCAGTGTAGACCTGATCTAGGACCAGTCTCTAGTGTATCAGTGTAGACCTGATCTAGGACCAGTCTCTAGTGTAACAGTGTAGACCTGATCTAGGACCAGTCTCTAGTGTAACAGTGTAGACCTGATCTAGGACCAGTCTCTAGTGTAACAGTGTAGACCTGATCTAGGACCAGTCTCTAGTGTAACAGTGTAGACCTGATCTAGGACCAGTCTCTAGTGTAACAGTGTAAATCTGTAAACCTACCTGAGAGGAGATATAGTATAGTGATACAGACAGTCATCATGATTCTCTCCCAGTGAAGTCTCATCTCTCCCTGTACTGTCTCCAATCACTCAACCATTTACTACTCCTGTTACAGTACCTGTGATGCTATTGAGTCTGCTCTCTCTGTGGTTTTTCAGTGTGTGTGTATCTGTGTGTGTGTGTGTGTGTGTGTGTGTGTGTGTGTGTGTGTGTGTGTGTAAGGTGTGGGTGTGTCTCAGTCTTCCTCTTTCTCTACATGTCCACACACACTAATACTACACATTCACACTGTTTTAAACATTTTGATGAGTTTTATTGAAATATTTTAAAAGTTAAAAGGCACAGTCTATGTACAAATATAATAGATATGTAAATCTCAAAGGTACAACTGACTAATATGGTATTACTGTCTTCATTATTATAACAGCCAAAATGAAGCCAAAATGATATTACTAAATACATAGTTCATATTTACACAAATATTTACAAAAATGTTGGTTGACTTTCACAAAATCTGGAGATAAAATTGATTTTAAACTCAGATGTTCATATTTTACATACATTATATACAGTAAAACCACATGAGCTGTTTGAATACAATATGTCAAGGAGGATTTGAAACATGAAAGGGATTTCTTTTTTTTTCGTGTCATTCCAAGATGGCGGCTCTGTGGTGACAACCCTTCATCTCTCTACAGGGAGCTTCCCTTCATCCCAAATGGCACCTTGTTCTCTATAGAGCACTGCCTTTGACCAGGGCCATATGGGGGATAGGTAATAGAGTGTCATTTGAGACGTATCCCTTGTATAGATTATATAGTCCTACATTATTTTGGGTAGCTGGGCTGTAGAGTAGATGGCGTCTTCTGGAGTGTCTTTAGAGAGGTGTACAGCAGGGTATCTTGTAGATTCTACAGTATCTTTGGGTAGCTGGGCTGTAGAATAGATGGAATCATCCTGGGTTCCACTGGCTGTTGGAGGGCTTGAAGAGACTCTAGAATCTTTGGATAGATCCACATTGGAGTAGATGAGAGAAGCTGGGCGATCTGCAGTAGAATAGCTT
Organism: Coregonus lavaretus; assembly: GCF_964263955.1. Taxonomy (NCBI): domain Eukaryota; kingdom Metazoa; phylum Chordata; class Actinopteri; order Salmoniformes; family Salmonidae; genus Coregonus; species Coregonus lavaretus. The sequence goes on from NW_028163371.1 coordinate 101,914, forward strand.
GGATTTATATCATCTTTGTTGTAGCTAGCGCTAGCATGGATGTCACAGTGTGGGACACTGGTAGCATGGCCAGCAGGGTAGGTTGTCGAGTCTTGGCCAGCAGGGTAGGTTGTAGAAGCTTGGCTAGCAGGGTGGTTTGTAGAGTCTTGGCCAGCAGGGTAGGTTGTAGAGTCTTTTCCAGCAGGATAGAGTTGAGAGTTGGTAGGTGAGTTGACAGTAGAGTAGACTGAAGAGATGACCACAGGGAGTGTGTCTGTCTGTCTGTCTGCCTCTCTGATCTCCTCATACACACAGTCAACCTGCATAGAGAACCAATGACAATAATACATGGTCAGATATGGCCCTCAACCATCAACAACATGTTAGCCACTGTTTTGTTTCTTCATGGAATGATATTAAGCTACAGTACAATCCAACTCAACACACACACACACACACACACACACACACACACACACACACACACACACACACACACACACACACACACACACACACACACACACACACACACACACACACTCACCTCTCCAGTAGGGTCAGGTTGTGTGTTGGAGGAGACTGGTGGTGGTGGTGGTGTTCTCCTGGTTCCTCTCCTCTGTCTGTAGAACAGGAGCAGGACCAGTCCTAACACTGTCACCATGACTACCAGACCAACACTGATCCACACCATCAGACCTGACCACAGACAGGAGGAGAGACTTTACAGAGTACTGTATATATCATAGATACCATCAGACCTGACCACAGACAGGAGGAGAGACTTTACAGAGTACTGTATATATCATAGATATCATCAGAAAGACAAAAACACAGACAGACAGACAGACAGACAGACAGACAGACAGACAGTCAGACAGACAGACAGACAGACAGACAGCCAGACAGACAGACAGACAGACAGACAGACAGACAGACAGACAGACAGACAGACAGACAGACAGACAGACAGACAGACAGACAGACCGGCAGGCAGGCAGGCAGGCAGGCAGGCAGGCAGGCAGACAGACAGACAGACAGACAGACAGACAGACAGACAGACAGACAGACAGACAGACAGACAGACAGACAGACAGGCAGGCAGGCAGACAGACAGACAGACAGACAGACAGACAGACAGACAGACAGACAGACAGGCAGGCAGGCAGGCAGGCAGGCAGGCAGGCAGGCAGACAGACAGACAGACAGACAGACAGACAGACAGACAGACAGACAGACAGACAGACAGACAGACAGACAGACAGACAGACAGACAGACAGACAGACAGACTGATAATGGAGTAGTGTAATAATAATAATAATAATAATAGTAATAAGACGATAGATAATAAAGGTGTGATAAAGGAGGAGACTGTAGTGATCATAGTAACCATAGCAATGGAGGTCATGGTGTCAGCAGCAGCTCTCCACAAAATGAAACTTACCAGAACTCTGATTCTGTCCTGCACCAGGAGAGTAGTCTGAGGGAGGAGAATCTAGAGAGGGAGAGAGAGAGAGAGAGAGAGAGAGAGAGAGAGAGAGAGAGAGAGAGAGAGAGAGAGAGAGAGAGAGAGAGAGAGAGAGAGAGATTTGTCCAAAGCATAAACAGTTACAATTGATTTCTTCCAGAATTATAAGCATTTAATATCACATCATGTTAGTTGTAATGTCTGAGATGAGAGATTCATCATACCTGTTCTTGATGAAAAGTGACCACTGATATCTCCAGATGTCAGAAACGTTGTAGAGAGGTTAGGGAGGATTGTGGAGGTGTTTGGGGATGCTGCAGAGAGGTTTGGGAGGATTGTGGAGACATGGGGTCTGGAAGTGACAGGTGACGGTGTAGGAGTGGGAGGAGCTGTGAGTCAATAGAAAGTACATATAAACACCAATACTGAAAGAACTTTATATCAGGGGATATAAGTCAGGAAGTTCATTACTAGATATCAATTTATATGTAGTGCTCACTTACCATCTATAACTATGAGATGCACCTCTTGGTATGTGTCCTTTATAGATCTCTCCACTCTACACCAGTAGGTCCCAGAGTCTGACTTCATCAGGTTCTTGATGGTCACATAGAAGACTCCATCTCTGTTGTCTTCTATACTGTATCTACCTTGAGATACATTCTTTCTCCCATTAGTTTGAACCAGAATGTCTTCATCAGAACATGTCCCCTTGCAAAAGCGTTTGATGTTGTTCCCTGCCAATATGAATGAGCAGGCGAACATGACATGTCCTCCCACCACCTCCTTCACATTCATGACAGCTGACTCCACAACACACAGAGCTGTCAAACAGAAACACACAGTACAGTCACAACTGATGACCTGTGAGATATACTTTAACCTGCTCAAATCTTACTTTAACCCTGCACAAATCATACTTGAACCATGCACATCTTCCTTTAACCCTGCATAATCTTACTTTAACCCTGCATAAACCAAGGTAAAAGACCAACATATCAAGCATTCTAAGTTTAGTGCATTATCATAAGGTACATGTGAAAAACAAACTCATAACTGTAAAACCTTATAGACAAGTACATTTTTTTATTCCTTCTGTACTATATAATCCAAACAGTAGTATAGAAACTGATACAGACAGACATAACTCACCTGAGAGGAGACAGCAGGAGATAACATAGAGTATCTTCATTACTATACTGTTAAAGTTACTTGACTATACTACCAGCTAGCACAGGTCCACAACAGCTTGTCTGTCAGCTATTCGTTTGACAGCAGGGTGTTTCTAAAATGATCTGTCTTCCTTAGTTGAAGCTCCTCCCTCCTCTAACACCCCTCCTCTCTGTCTCTGTCTCTGTCTCTGTCTCTCTCTCTGTCTCTCTCTCTGTCTCTCTCTCTCTCTCTCTCTCTCTCTCTCTCTCTCTCTCTCTCTCTCTCTCTCTCTCTCTCTCTCTCTCTCTCTCTCTCTCTCTCTCTCTCTCAATTCAATTCAATGGGCTTTATTGGCATGGGAAACATGTTTCCATTGCGAAAGCAAGTGAAATAGATAATAAACAAAAGTGAAATAAACAGTATAAAATGCATGTCAGAGAGATTGAGATAGTGATGGTGGTGGTAGAGTGGGTGGACATTAGCTGATAGATCCTAATTTCTCTGTAGTGACCTCAGCGTCTACAGGTCTATATGTGCTGCAGAGTGAAACTGGTTCAAACCGGCTGAAGGTTAGACTTCCAAACCACAAGACAACTCAGCTAGCTGTGGTGACTAAGTGTTAAAACTGTCAACTTCTCTGTTCTAAAGTTACCATGTTTGTTTC
>NW_028163370.1:0-6682 GCF_964263955.1 Coregonus lavaretus
AGAGAGAGAGAGAGAGAGAAGAGAGAAGAGAGAGAGAGAGAGAAAGAAAACAAATCCAATTTTGATAAACTCCCATATCTGTTGGGTGAAATACACAGAGTGCCATCACAGCAGCAAGCTTTGTGACCTGTTGCCACAAGAAAAGGGCAACCAGTGAAGAACAAACACCATTGTAAATACAACCCATATTTATGTTTATTTATTCTCCTTTTTGTACATTAACTATTTGCACATCATTATAACACTGTATATAGACATAATATGACATTTTAAATGTCTTTATTCTTTTGGAACTTTTGTGAGTGTAATGTTCACTGTAAAAATTTATTGTTTATTTCACTTTTGTTTTATATCTGTTTCACTTGCTTTGGCAATGTAAACATATGTTTCCCATGCCAATAAAGCCCTTAAATTGAATTGAATTTAAAGAGCGAGAGAGCGAAAGAGAGAGAGAGAGAGAGAGAGGTGGAGAGAGGGGGGAGGTAGAGAGAGAGTGAGAGGAGGGTGAAGAGAGACAGAGAGAGAGAGAGAGAGAGAGAGAGAGAGAGAGAGAGACAGAGAGAGAGAGCGAGAGAGAGAGAGAGCGAGAGAGCGAGAGAGAGAGAGAGAGAGAGAGAGAGAGAGAGAGAAAGAGTGAGAGAGAGAGAGAGAGAGAGAGAGAGAGAGAGAGAGAGAGAGAGAGAGAGAGAGAGAGATAGGGGAGGAGAGGGGGGAAGAGAAATAGAGGTGAAGAGAGAGAGAGGTGGAGAGAAAGAGAGAGAAATAGAGGTGAAGAGAGAGAGAGAGATAGAGAAATATAAAATAGAGCGATAAAGACAGATAAGGAGATAAAGGGATAGAGGTGCAACTGTGACAAAGTCGTCTGCCAATGTGTGCCCTTCCAATCTGCTGCTACACAACCAGTGCAGCTGTAGTCTTATAATACAAGAATAAAGATAAGACACAAGAATAGTAAAGAAAACATTAAAAACAGAGTGAAGACAATGAGGAAAAAGATGTAGAGAACCACATAGTTATCTGAGGGAGGTGTCCTTGATGCCTTAGATGACGTTGTATTAAAATGCAATGTTACTTTTCATTATATAGGCATATTGCATGTTTTTAGCATGTTGCATGTTGATTCTGTGTAGTATCTAGTATGTTCTCTTTGATCACATGACTTTGCAGGCCTCTCCGTTGACTGACATTGGAGTGGGCGACTTGCTCTGCTTGCCTCCAAGCATCCCCATGTTGAAGCTGAGGCCTTGGAAGGCGCTCAGCAGGCTGTAGCCATCGTCCTTGGTCGGGGTCTCAGGACGAATCAGTTTAGTCAGCTGACGGGGGAGGGCCACTTTCTCTCTAACCGCACTCAGGTGGCTGGTGTCCTTGGAGCTCTAGGGGTTGGGAAGAGGGTTGGGAAGAGAGGGGTTGGGTGACGAGGAAAAATAAGAAAATACAGTTTAAATATAGTCTTGCCATTTTTTACTTCAGTCTCAAAGCACCGAAGTAAGAAACATTGTCAGTATCAGAACTGTGATGATGTCAGACAGATAAATTGTGAAGAAGCACTGCTTTAAGGGTTATGGGTATGGGGCTAGGGGCTAGAGGCTAGGGGCTAGAGGCTAGGGGCTAGGAGATAGTGGTTTAATTTGGTCTGATAATGCAACACACTAACCTTGGAGAGCTGGTACTTCTTCCTGAAGTGATCCCTCATGGCGGCTCTCTCTGCATGCTTCTGAGCGTTCAGGGCTTCCCTCAGCTTCCTGGAATCAACACAACAATGACACATCATATGTAACACATAGATAGACACACACACAAACATAAATACATCCCTGCTCTCAACCCCATCACAACCAACCCCCCTGCTCTCAACCCCATCACAACCAACCCCCCTGCTCTCAAACCCATCACAACCAACCCCCCTGCTCTCAAACCCACCACAATCAACCCCCCTGCTCTCAAACCCATTACAACCAACCCCCCTGCTCTCAACCCCATCACAACCAACCCCCCTGCTCTCAAACCCACCACAACCAACCCCCCTGCTCTCAAACCCATCACAACCAACTCCCCTGCTCTCAAACCCACCACAATCAACCCCCCTGCTCTCAAACCCATCACAACCAACTCCCCTGCTCTCAAACCCACCACAATCAACCCCCCTGCTCTCAAACCCATCACAACCAACCCCCCTGCTCTCAAACCCATCACAACCAACTCCCCTGCTCTCAAACCCATTACAACCAACCCCCAATCTGTCTGTTACCAAGCTAGTTTTCATCCATAATCGCCTCATGGTCTTGTTTCTAATCTCCACATTGACCACAGTGGTCATGTTCTAGTTAAGTTTGCAGTCACTCACCTCTCCTTCTCCAGGTCAGTTTGGTAGGAGCGTATGACAGGGGTGTGTCCCATCCGTGGAGGGGTGCTCTTTACTCCTCCTGTCCCCCTCTTGGCCCTGCGCCTGGCCCACACCTCTCTCTCCTTCACCCCTGTCACACAGCTGGACAGCTTCTTCATGGGCACTGCCAGAGACTGCTTCACCATAGTATCCATGTCTCAGGGTGTGTGTGTGTGTGTGTGTGTGTGTGTGTGTGTGTGTGTGTGTGTGTGTGTGTGTGCGTGTGTGTGTGTGTTACTTCACACTCAGAAGCATCAAAGAGTGTCCTTTTTCATTCATGTTCTGTAGGACATATGTTTGTGTCTGTGCGTATCTCCACCGTCTTCCTCCTTGAGGTTGGCTGGCTTGGACACACTCACTAAAGTACAGACAGCCAGTGTATTCATAGACGATGACTCAGGGGCTCAGTACCTGCAAGGACAAGGACATAGTTAGAGCTTACACACACCCAGACAGCAGGTGAAGCGATTCAGAGAGACACACACACAACAAGCCCAGTCCAGTGCTTCCTTACCCAGACATCCACAGTAGGCCCCAGCCTCAAACACCCATAAAGTCCTTAGAGCTTCAGCCAGAGCCCATATACTGTACCTAACCATGTCCCATAGTCCAGTTCCACAAAGCCTTGAGGTCAACTGAAGGCAATGAGAAGAGCAACCCCACAGACAAAGTTCTTCCTGCTCTCCTTTCCTGCTCTCCTCTCCTGCTCTCCTCCACTCTTTGTGCGGTGTGTTCTCTTGCCCTCTCAGGTACAAATGACAGCTTTCCTCCCCGAGGATCTACTATTCTACATTCCCCCCTCATCCTCTATACCCCTCCCTCTTTACTATTACCCCCCCCCCCCCCCCCCCCCTTGAGATTACCTCCTTACGGACTTAACGAGGGGAATCTTGTTAGCAGCATCAGGGAGTGCACCCTGTGTATGAAGAAGACTTAGAGACACATTAGCTGATGTCATGTTGGGTTAGACACACTCTCTAGTGAGTGTCTGCTTGTGTGACAAAGAGAAAGGATGGCAGGGTGTTATTACCTTGCAAAAGTTCCAACAAGTTACCATCCCTTGCGCCTTCTAAGTAGACGATGCCTTAAGCACAGTTCTGGGATCTGTTTATGCAATCCCAATACCCAATCTCCAACCATTAGAAGGCAGAAAGACAAAGTGATCTTCGATCAGGTTTAACCAGCTGTGATCAGGATGACGGGGGAGGTTTGAGACAGGCCAGACGGATGGAAGGGCTTTAAGTTCAGTAGATAATGGAGATGGATGGATGGGAATAGAGAGACAGATGGAGAGAGAGAACCAGACAAGAGAAAGATAGATGGGGTGAGGGAAAGTCAGTCAGTCAGTATGAGACAGCAGTCTGTGTTAAGAGCAGAAGACAACAGCTGAGTAGTTACTACATACTGATCTGCAGACCATCCAGCAAAAGGGGCTGGAACGAGGAAAAAGGACAATGTCTTCTCATACTCTAGATTCTGTTCTAGTTTCAAACAGCACCGCTTCAACCATTATGGATCTTCAACAGGCTTGGAAACGTAACAGTGTGCACTCTGCAGGCATTTCCCCAATTATTTTCCTCTGTAAACCACCTGAGACTGACAGTGCAAGTCATTCCAGGTATTCAGATACAGCAGATAGAGAGAGCAGGTGATGGAAAGGGAGGGCTGGAGGGATGGAGGGATGGAGGGTTGGAGGTATGGGAGGGATGGAGGGATGGAGGGATGGAGGGATGGAGGGATGGAGGGTTGGAGGGATGGAGGTATGGAGGGATGGAGGGATGGGAGGGATGGAGGTAAGGGAGGGTTGGAGGGATGGAGGTATGGAGGGATGGAGGGATGGAGCTATGGGAGGGATGGAGGGATGGAGGGATGGGAAAGATGGAGGGATAGAGGTATGGGAGGGATGGGAGGGATGGAGGGATGGAGGGATGGAGGGTTGGAGGGATGGAGGTATGGAGGGATGGAGGTAAGGGAGGGTTGGAGGTATGGGAGGGATGGAGGGATGGAGGTATGGAGGGATGGAGGGATAGAGGGATGGAGGTATGGAGGGATGGAGGTAAGGGAGGGTTGGAGGTATGGGAGGGATGGAGGGATGGAGGTATGGAGGGATGGAGGGATGGAGGGATGGAGGTATGGAGGGATGGAGGGATGGAGGGATGGGAGGGATGGAGGTATGGAGGTATGGGAGGGATGGAGGGATAGAGGTATGGGAGGGATGGAGGTATGGAGGGATGGGAGGGATGGAGGTATGGAGGGATGGAGGGATGGGAGGGATGGAGGGATGGAGGGATGGGAGGGATGGAGGTATGGAGGGATGGAGGGATGGGAGGGATGGATGGAGGGATGGAGGAATGGGATGGATGGAGGTATGGAGGGATGGAGGGATGGGAGGGATGGATGGAGGGATGGAGGGATGGGGGTATGGGAGGGATGGGGGTATGGAGGTAGAGAGCAGTGAAAGAAGAGATGTGACCTCTGTTTATCTCAGGTCTGTTGTGAGACGGACAGAAAGAGCAGCTGTCAGGACACAGAGTCTTGTTTACTAGCCGTGTGGCTAGTGCCAGGCACGCTAGGATATATGACACGAATGCACACGTGTGTGTGTGTGCGTGTAAGTTTGTGTGTGTGTGTGTCTATAGTGTTACACAAACTAAAAGCACAAACAAAGGAGACATAAAGCTCTGACAGAACCCTGAGAGGGGCATCAGGTGGTCAGCTGTTCCATTTAGCTTGGTGTCCATTCACCCTCTCCTGCTGCATCAGGAATTGCTACAGGTATCTTAATTTGACCAGTTTCTCACAGCAGGAACATGATCCTGCAGCAACAGGAAATGTGAATTACTGTGTGGATTATAATTAACAGACATTTTTGTAGGGGTTAATACATTGTTCATTAGGGCAAATCAAACCTGACATTTTAAAGTGGGAATTACAAACTTTAGAAGCCATTTTAAACCTTGAATACACCACAAGTTTGCATTTCCTGCTGCGCAGTGATCAAATTAAAGATAGCAGATCTGTACAGTTCAAGCTCAGCCAGAACATATTTGGCAGGACATGAGGGATGGAGGGAGAGAGTGTGTGTGTAGGGCTCTCAAGGTTCGCCATCTCCAAAAGTAAATCCAACCTCCCCCTCTCCCCTCTCCCCTCTCCCCTCTCCCCTCTCCCCCCTCTTCACCTCCAACCCCCTCGGCCTTGGTTTGTGACAGATGAGGACACCATTAATGCCTTAACAAGATGGAGAAGAGAGCCCACAGCCCCTCTGTCACAGATCCTTATGCACAGATTTAGGAACAGCTCTTCTATAATTATAACCATTAGGGGGAGAAATTCGAAACTGATGACATCCTAGTGCCACAGAGGGCGAGATTGACATTTACATTTACATCATTTAGCAGACGCTCTTATCCAGAGCGACTTACAAATTGGTGCATTCAACTTATGATAGCCAGTGGGACATAGCCAGTGGGACATAGCCAGTGGGACATAGCCAGTGGGACATAGCCAGTGGGACATAGCCAGTGGGACATAGCCAGTGGGCAACTTTAACACCTTTAACTCAGTTAACTGTACCACAGTTACTGGGACTGGGACACTACTGTGTCTTTAGAGGGATGTAATATTTAGAAACTACTGTGAGAGGAATGGTAGTAACATGGGGGAAAGCCATAACATGGGGGGAAAGCCATAACATGGGGGGAAAGCCATTACATGGGGGAAAGCCATTACATGGGGGAAAGCCATTACATGGGGGAAAGCATAACATGGGAGAAAGCCATAACATGGGGGGAAAGCCATTACATGGGGGAAAGCCATAACATGGGGGAAAGCCATTACATGGGGGAAAGCCATAACATGGGGGAAAGCCATAACATGGGAGAAAGCCATAACATGGGGGGAAAGCCATAACATGGGGGAAAGCCATAACATGGGGGAAAGCCATAACATGGGGGAAAGCCATTACATGGGGGAAAGCCATTACATGGGAGAAAGCCATAACATGGGGGGAAAGCCATTACATGGGGGAAAGCCATAACATGGCTTTCCCCTGGGAAAGCCATAACATGGGGGAAAGCCATTACATGGGGGAAAGCCATAACATGGGGGAAAGCCATAACATGGGGGAAAGCCATAACATGGGGGAAAGCCATAACATGGGGGAAAGCCATTACATGGGAGAAAGCCATTACATGGGGGAAAGCCATAACATGGGGGAAAGCCATAACATGGGGGAAAGCCATTACATGGGGGAAAGCCATAACATGGGGAAAGCCATAACATGGGGAAAGCCATTACATG
>NW_028163369.1:0-2000 GCF_964263955.1 Coregonus lavaretus
AAGAGAAGAGAAGAGAAGAGAAGAGAAGAGTAGAGTGAAGAGTAGAGTGAAGAGTAGAGTGAAGAGAAGAGTAGAGAGAAGAGAAGAGAAGAGAAGAGAAGAGAAGAGAAGAGAAGAGAAGAGAAGAGAAGAGTGAAGAGAAGAGAAGAGTAGAGTAGAGTAGAGTAGAGAGAAGAGAATAGTAGAGAGAAGAGAAGAGTAGAGAGAAGAGAAGAGAAGATAAGAGAAGATGAGAGAAGAGTGAAGAGAAGAGAAGAGTAGAGTAGAGTAGAGTAGAGAGAAGAGAATAGTAGAGAGAAGAGAAGGGTAGAGAGAAGAGAAGGGTAGAGAGAAGAGTAGAGAGAAGAGAAGAGAAGAGTAGAGTAGAGTAGAGTAGAGTAGATTAGAGAAGAGAAGATAAGAGTAGAGAGAAGAGAATAGTAGAGAGAAGAGTAGAGAGAAGAGAAGAGAAGAGAAGAGAAGAGAAGAGAAGAGAAGAGAAGAGAAGAGAAGAGAAGAGAAGAGAAGCGTAGACAGAAGAGAATAGTAGAGAGAAGAGTAGAGAGAAGAGAAGAGAAGAGAAGAGTAGAGTAGAGTAGAGAGAAGAGAAGGGTAGATAGAAGAGACGAGTAGAGAGAAGAGAAGAGAAGAGTAGAGAGAAGAGAAGGGTAGAGAGAAGAGAAGAGAAGAGTAGAGTAGAGTGAAGAGTAGAGAGAAGAGAAGAGTAGAGAGAAGAGAAGGGTAGAGAGAAGAGAAGGGTAGAGAGAAGAGTAGAGAGAATAGAAGAGAAGAGTAGAGTAGAGAAGAGAAGAGTAGAGAGAAGAGAATAGTAGAGAGAAGAGTAGAGAGAAGAGAAGAGAAGATAATAGAAGAGAAGAGTAGAGAGAAGAGAAGAGTAGAGAGAAGAGAATAGTAGATAGAAGAGACGAGTAGAGAGAAGAGAAGAGAAGAGAAGAGAAGAGAAGAGAAGAGAAGAGAAGAGAAGAGAAGAGAAGAGAAGAGAAGAGAAGAGAAGAGAAGAGAAGAGAGAGAAGAGAAGAGAGTAGAGTAGAGTAGAGTGAAGAGTAGAGAGAAGAGAAGAGTAGAGAGAAGAGAAGAGGATAGTAGAGAGAAGAGAAGAGAAGAGAGAGTAGAGAATAGTAGAGAGAAGAGAAGAGAATAGTAGAGAGAAGAGAAGAGAATAGTAGAGAGAAGAGAAGAGTAGAGAGAAGAGAAGAGTAGAGTAGAGTAGAGTAGAGTAGAGTAGAGTAGAGTAGAGTAGAGTAGAGTAGAGTAGAGTAGAGTAGAGTAGAGAAGAGAAGAGAAGAGAAGAGAAGAGAAGAGAAGAGAAGAGAAGAGAAGAGAAGAGTAGAGTAGAGAGAATAGAATAGTAGAGAGAAGAGAAGAGTAGAGAGAAGAGAATAGTAGAGAGAAGAGAAGAGTAGAGAGAAGTGTAGAGAATAGAAGAGTAGAGAGAAGAGAAGAGTAGAGAGCTTAAAGCTGACCTGGTTCCAGCCTCTCTGAAATTACCTATTACACAAACAGTCAAATATTTCCCCTCCAGTAAATGGAAAACCCTAGCAGATCTGATCAGAACGCTGTGTGTGCGTTTAATAGAGAGGGATACCTCACTAGATGGGGCATGTCCAGCTGTGAACTTTCACACAAAAGGGAGTCAAGCTCTGTTTTCAATGACCTACCTGGCTTAGTAAAGGTTAGAGGGAATCAGGTGTTAGCCAAAACTAGCTGTGTGGAACTGGTGGTCAGTACAAAGGGTTAGCATTGCACTAGTAGTTGTATGGACAATTTTTTAGAGGTACAGCTTACAGTATTCAGGACATGTACTTCAAATATCCGAGAGGGTTAATGTTGATGTAAGGGATGGACAGAGATAGCGACAGCTGTAATAGGCTTATATGGCTATGAGGTGATGTCGATAATAAAGATGGACATATAATTGACTATGAAGTTTATGTGTTAGACTACAGTATAATTAATTAATAACAGAGGGGGCTCTGACGTTGTCACGCCCTGGCTCTGGG
>NW_028163368.1:0-28703 GCF_964263955.1 Coregonus lavaretus
AAAGACAGACTGTAGCCCGCCAAGGTAACATCTCACTTCCCCTCTGCTCTCATTCCTATGAGCTATGATGATGATGAAGTGTGTGCGTGTGTGTGTTTGTGTGCGTGTGTCTGTGTATGTGGGTGTGTGTGTGTTTGTGTGCGTGTGTCTGTGTATGTGGGTGCGTGTGTGAGTGTGTGTGTGTGTGAGTATGTATTTGTGTGTGTATTGCCTCTGTGTGTTGTGTGTTGCCTCCGTAAATAACATCTCACATTCCTATTCCTGTGAGCTATGGTTGGGCTGGAGAAGATTGGGAGGAGTTGACGTTAATCAGAAAGGAGGAAATGAGCTGTCAGAAGTTATAGAAGCCATCACTCACTGAGGACTGAATATGTACAGTATTCTCCCCCCCCCCCCCCCCCCCCCCCATCTCTCACTCTCCCCTCTCTCCCTCTCTCCCAGTAGATATAAACAGCTGTTATTAAGTGCTGTGCTGCTCTGCTCTTGAGTCCCAGTGAGACAGACAGCTCCACTCCCAGCCAGGTCTCTAATGAGCTCTCTGGATGCTCCACCAAATATTGAGAGGATTATATGGCCTGAACATGAACACCTCTCCCAGGCCAACACCTCTCCCCGTTGGCTATGTCCCTGCATCCCTGCATCCTGCCCCAGACCCACAGGGGAGCTGGCGCCCAGATAAAGGGAGTCAGAAGGGAATGTTCTCTGGATGGTACTAATAGGTTTAAAATCTTCCCATGGTGATGGTGTGAAATAGGCAGGAATGGAAGGGGATGTATCTTCTCACTGCCGTGTTTAGGAGAGCCTAGAATCTGTGATTGAACTGTATGGGCAAATATATGTGCATTTAAAGGGCAAATCTGCACTTCAAACGACAATAGCAGGCACCCCGCCACTGTTTAACAGCTGATGGATATGGCTGGATAAATGTAACGACTCAAATTCATAGACAGAGCTCTGGATGCAAGGACTGACCATCCATGACATCAACATTATAGTTTTGAAGGCTTTTTGAGGCTATACAGTGTTTGTTTACAACCAATAGAGTAAAACAAGGTTATATTTTGGGTTCTGATGAGGTACGAACATTTTACTATAAGCTCATTAGGCTGAAGTTATATTCTTCGAGAATCAATGGGTATATATCAGTATTTATTCAAGTACAAAAATGGATGTACCAATCGCAGATTGCCCCTTGCCTAGCCATGCCTAGCTAACTTGCAGTTAACACGTAATTGATTGAAACATATTATATTATAGCATTTATGGCTCACTTGTTGATAGCAATTACAGGTGCTAGTATTATCCGTTTTTATCAGAGAGAATGTAGTAATGATGCCTGGTGGAGTTACAGAAGATTAGCTAGCTTTGACCTGGAAAAACGGTTCACTTCCCATACCCTGCCTTGTGAGGCTAATAACCATGCATGAAAAGAAAAATAGCTTCTTATATTTTTATCCTCTCGCTGTCTCAGAATAGTGGTTGAAAGGATGCCTAGGCAAGGAGGAGGAGGAAAAACAACAGGGGAGTGAGGGGTGGGTGTTGAGGTGGGGAGTATGTGTGTGTGTGTGTGTAGTCATCTGGAGGCTTGTGTGTGGATGGGTTTGATCTTCCTCCGTATTCAGTCAGTGATATAAGTCTATGACTCACTTCCTGGAATCTCTCCCTTTCCTTTTTATGTATCTACCTCTCCTCTCCTCTCTCCTCCTCTCTCCACCTCCCTAGCTCCTCTCTCTCTCTCTCTCTCTCTCTCTCTCTCTCTCTCTATCAGTAACAGTCAGATGCTAAACGAGACCACTGAAAATGCTCCAAAGTCAATCCCCAGACACTAGGGAACGGAGGGCAGTCGGACTGGACTGACACACACACACATCCAGAGGAGCGAACATAATCATATCTGATCCTCTGATTAGGCAGAGCCTCTTTGGGAGTCACTGGTGGTGAGTTAGAGTGAGAGGGGAAGCTGTTTTCTGGTCCATCCCAGAGACAGGCCCAACACAAGAGAGAGAGAGAGAGAGAGAGGGGGGGGGATGAGGAAGAGAGCGAGAGAGAGAGAGAGAGAGAGAGGGGGGGGATGAGGAAGAGAGAGAGAGAGAGAGAGAGAGCCCAGAGTGAGGCCTAACAGAACACCAGCTCTACAGTAGAAGTCATGGGTCAAAGACCTCATCACATTACAGAACTCATTACTTCCTCCTCCGTCCTCAGTGTCAACTCCCTCAGACAAACTCCCTCAGAAAAACTCCCTCAGACTGCCTTCATGTCTGGGGTTGCTTCTCAGCCAAGGGAGTGGGCTCACTCGCAATTTTGCCTAAGAACACAGCCATGAATAAATTGGTCAATTAGCAGACGCTCTTATCCAGAGCAATTAGGGTTAAGTGCCTTGCTCAAGGGCACATCGACAGATTTTTCACCTAGTCAGCTTGGGGATTAGAACCAGTGACCTTTCGGTTACTGGTACAACGCTCTTAACCACTAAGCTACCTGCCGCCTAGGTGAAAAATCTGTCGATGTGCCCTTGAGCAAGGCACTTAACCCTAATTGCTCCTGGTACCAACACATCCTCCGAGAGCAACTTCTCCCAACCATCCAAGAACAGTTTGGTGACGACCAATGCCTTTTCCAGCATGATGGAGCACCTTGCCATGAGGCAAAGTGATAACTAAGTGGCTCTGGGAACAAAACATCAACATTTTGGGTCCATGGCCAGGAAACTCCCCAGACCTTAATCCCATTGAGAACTTGTGGTCGATCCTCAAGAGGCGGGTGGACAAACAAAACCCCACAAATTCTGACAAACTCCAAGCATTGATTATGCAAGAATGGGCTGCCATCAGTCAGGATGTGGCCCAGAAGTTAATTGACAGCATGCCAGGGCGGATTGCAGAGGTCTTGAAAAAGAAGGGTCAACACTGCAAATATTGACTCTTTGCATAAACTTCATGTAATTGTCAATAAAAGCCTTTGACACTTATGGAATGCTCATAATTATACTTCAGTATACCATAGTAACATCTGACAAAAATATCTCATAACACTGAAGCAGCGAACTTTGTGAAGAACAATAATTGTGTCATTCTCAAAACTTTTGACCACGACTGTACACACACACTCTAACACACACTCTAACACATTGTAATATTGTGGATTTATATTGTAAATGTGTAATATTAGACTAATAATTTAATCATTTATTGTATGATGTATTATTTTATTTACGATGTAGGCTGTTGTGGTGTTTTGTTGTGATGTAACTGTTTTAACCCCGTGTGGACCCCAGGAAGAGCCTTGGCAGCAGCTAATGGGGATCCTAATAAATACTAAATACTAAATAAAAAGGTGCATGATATACCGTAGCTAATACTGTAGGGTTATGTGTTCTGTAGGAAGATGGGTAACTACAGCGTGAGACAGAGAGTGACCGTGAGAGGTGATGTGAGGTGGTGTGGGACTCCTCCACCTGACAGGCAGGAAGTGGATTTGGCCCTGTGACAGGGACAGACATCTTGAGGACAGGTAAGGACACGTCCCTGCAGCCCGTGTCACAGATACTATAAATCACACACACACACAAACAAAATCGCACGCACACATACACGCATGCAAACACACAGACACACACGCATGTACGCGCACACACACACACACACACACACACAGACTGTTGGGAGAAGGATCGTCTCCTGTCCTAAGCTGCCTCCCCTGACTTACTGTGTGAATCTGAATACTGGCCTTTTTCTGTGCTCCATCTTTTATTCAGTAGGACATAGACAATGGACAATATGCTCAACACATCAAATGGTGATTATGGACAGATGTTACGTTTTATCTTCAGCTCTGCTAGTTACACTTTATGGAGGTTCTTATTCAAGTTTGCTGCCTGGCAGAATGTGACTCTTCTATTTAGAGTATGTTGATTGTTGCCCCTAGATGCCGATCTTTGGTCAGTTTGGTATTTCCCCCATGAATGATTAAGTGTATGATCGGGGGAGGTGAAGCTGATCTGTACCCAGGGTAAACTTTCAACTAGCTCTCACAGTCTCACGTCAGAATTAGACGTTCATCCATGTTTCTCAAATGTCCAATTTCAAAGTTGTTCCAAAGTCAAATGTTGAAGTGTTTAAGGATATGTTTAGGCATTAACACCGAATGGTTAAGGTAAAGTTTAAGGTTTGGGATAGGCTTAAAACAAAAATCTCAAAAACAACTTTCTATCGCTGGATTCAAACATGCAACCTTCTGCACCAGAGGCAGATCCCTCTTCCACAACACCCAAGCAAATCTGAAACCTACCTGAAGGTAAAAGCGCTCACTGTTGCCCCTAGTGGCCAGTTTCTACACCATCTCCCTACGTCCTCAGACATGGATGGACGTCTAATCCTGACTTGTATCACGGGTGACCTGGCTGAAAGTTCACCTCGCAGCCTTCCGTTTCCATTTATCACACACTAGCACCCTCTGTTGACAGAATATGGAATCACTCACTCCTTAGGACCATGCCAAGCCTTCTGGGCCCGTATTCATAAAGCATCTCAGAGCAGGAGTGCTGATCTGGGATCAGTTTACCCTTTCAGATAATAATAAATAAGATCACATGACCAGGGGGGACCTGATCTTAGATCAGCACTCCTAATCTGAGATGCTTTATAAATACAGGCCCTGGTGCTGCATATCATTTCATCTCTACCTTGTCACATAACTAACACAGAATTCAGCATAACTATTTTAGTTAACACTCAGTGAGGTAGCATTTCACTGTATAACAACCTTGAGTGTCTATCCATGCATTTCATCCTTTGTGTTGTTGGTGCTAGGAGCTATCCATGGTGCTGAAATCTGTTTGACTCTCCAATAACTTTCCATACACATTAATGCGTAACATTCTCAATTTCTCTCTCTCTCTCTCTCTCTCTCTCTCTCTCTCTCTCTCTCTCTCTCTCTCTCTCTCTCTCTCTTTCTATTTCTCTCTTTCCGTATTTCTCTTTCTCTATAGTTTCATTCAAATTCACAGTTGCACTTCAGACTTGTCTGATCTTAGCGATATTTTCTAACATCTTTTATGCAAATGGTCCAATTATGGTCCTAAATAGCAGCAATTATGTTCCAGCTTGGCAGGGTGCTGTGATCTCACTTTGATGTGAAAGCCTCGCTCGTTACCAGAATATGTTCAAGACAAAATCAGATAAAAGCTTCTCATGATAATGAGAACTGTTCTGGTTAGTGATTATCTTTAAATGAATATGAGCTATATGTAATGTAGATGCATTAGTATGAAATCATTGAGGTGGTCTGAACTGGAGTACTACAAACAGTAGCTCTATACTGGAGTAAAACATTGCAGTAGCTCTATACTGGAATAAAACACTACAGTAGCTCTGTACTGGAGTAAAACATTACAGTAGCTCTGTACTGGAATAAAACATTACAGTAGCTCTGTACTGGAATAAAACACTACAGTAGCTCTGTACTGGAGTAAGACATTACAGTAGCTCTGTACTGGAATAAAATACTACAGTAGCTCTGTACTGGAATAAAACACTACAGTAGCTCTGTACTGGAATAAAACACTACAGTAGCTCTGTACTGGAATAAAACATTACAGTAGCTCTGTACTGGAGTAAAACACTACAGTAGCTCTGTACTGGAATAAAACATTACAGTAGCTCTGTACTGGAATAAAACACTACAGTAGCTCTGTACTGGAATAAAACACTACAGTAGCTCTGTACTGGAGTAAAACACTGGAGTAAGACTTTGATTAGGACATGAAGCGCGAAAGTGCTAATTTAGGTACCATTGACATCCTTTGGATTTGTGCCACAAATGCAAAAAAGTTAGCATTTGAAACAGTGGTTAGGTAAACAAATTAACATTACATTTTCTGGCAACAGCTCTGGTGGACGTTCCTGCAGTCAGCATGCCAATTGCACGCTCCCTCAAAACTTGAGAAATCTGTGGCATTGTGTTGTGTGACAAAACTGCACATTTTAGAGTGGTCTTTTATTGTCCCCAACACAAGGTGCACCTGTGTAATGATTATGCTGTTTAATCAGCTACTTAATATGCCACACCTGTCAGGTGGATGGATGATCTTTCTTGGCAAAGGATAAATGCTCACTAACAGGGATGTAAACAAATTTGTGCAGAAAATTGGAGAGAAATAAGCTTTTTGTGAATTTTTGTGCTTTTATTTCAGCTCATGAAACATGGAACCAACACTTTGCGTTTATATTTTTGATCAGTGCATGAGGTACAGTGACAGTAGGAGACAGCAGGGGGAGATATATATTAAATATGAGGTACAGTGACAGTAGGAGACAGCAGGAGATATATATTATATATGAGGTACAGTGACAGTAGGAGACAGCAGGAGATATATATTATATATGAGGTACAGTGACAGTAGGAGACAGCAGGAGATATATATTATATATGAGGTACAGTGTCAGTAGGAGACAGCAGAGGGAGATATATATTATATATGAGGTACAGTGACAGTAGGAGACAGCAGAGGGAGATATATATTATATATGAGGTACAGTGACAGTAGGAGACAGCAGAGGGAGATATATATTATATATGAGGTACAGTGACAGTAGGAGACAGCAGAGGGAGATATATATTATATATGAGGTACAGTGACAGTAGGAGACAGCAGGAGATATATATTATATATGAGGTACAGTGACAGTAGGAGACAGCAGAGGGAGATATATATTATATATGAGGTACAGTGACAGTAGGAGACAGCAGAGGGAGATATATATTATATATGAGGTACAGTGACAGTAGGAGACAGCAGAGGGAGATATATATTATATATGAGGTACAGTGACAGTAGGAGACAGCAGAGGGAGATATATATTATATATGAGGTACAGTGATAGTAGGAGACAGCAGAGGGAGATATATATTATATATGAGGTACAGTGACAGTAGGAGACAGCAGGAGATATATATTATATATGAGGTACAGTGACAGTAGGAGACAGCAGAGGGAGATATATATTATATATGAGGTACAGTGACAGTAGGAGACAGCAGGAGATATATATTATATATGAGGTACAGTGACAGTAGGAGACAGCAGAGGGAGATATATATTATATATGAGGTACAGTGACAGTAGGAGACAGCAGAGGGAGATATATATTATATATGAGGTACAGTGACAGTAGGAGACAGCAGAGGGAGATATATATTATATATGAGGTACAGTGACAGTAGGAGACAGCAGAGGGAAATATATATTATATATGAGGTACAGTGACAGTAGGAGACAGCAGAGGGAGATATATATTATATATGAGGTACAGTGACAGTAGGAGACAGCAGAGGGAGATATATATTATATATGAGGTACAGTGATAGTAGGAGACAGCAGAGGGAGATATATATTATATATGAGGTACAGTGACAGTAGGAGACAGCAGGAGATATATATTATATATGAGGTACAGTGACAGTAGGAGACAGCAGAGGGAGATATATATTATATATGAGGTACAGTGACAGTAGGAGACAGCAGGAGATATATATTATATATGAGGTACAGTGACAGTAGGAGACAGCAGAGGGAGATATATATTATATATGAGGTACAGTGATAGTAGGAGACAGCAGAGGGAGATATATATTATATATGAGGTACAGTGACAGTAGGAGACAGCAGAGGGAGATATATATTATATATGAGGTACAGTGATAGTAGGAGACAGCAGAGGGAGATATATATTATATATGAGGTACAGTGACAGTAGGAGACAGCAGAGGGAGATATATATTATATATGACGAACAGTGACAGTAGGAGACAGCAGAGGGTGATATATATATTATATGAGGTACAGTGACAGTAGGAGACAGCAGAGGGAGATATATATTATATATGAGGTACAGTGACAGTAGGAGACAGCAGAGGGAGATATATATTATATATGAGGTACAGTGACAGTAGGAGACAGCAGAGGGAGATATATATTATATATGAGGTACAGTGACAGTAGGAGACAGCAGAGGGAGATATATATTATATATGAGGTACAGTGACAGTAGGAGACAGCAGGGGGAGATATATATTATATATGAGGTACAGTGACAGTAGGAGACAGCAGGGGGAGATATATATTATATATGAGGTACAGTGACAGTAGGAGACAGCAGAGGGAGATAAATATTATATATGAGGTACAGTGACAGTAGGAGACAGCAGAGGGAGATATATATTATATATGAGGTACAGTGACAGTAGGAGACAGCAGGAGATATATATTATATATGAGGTACAGTTAGAGTAGGAGACAGCAGAGGGAGATATATATTATATATGAGGTACAATGACAGTAGGAGACAGCAGAGGGAGATAAATATTATATATGAGGTACAATGACAGTAGGAGACAGCAGAGGGAGATATACAGTGGGGAGAACAAGTATTTGATACACTGCCGATTTTGCAGGTTTTCCTACTTCAACTGTGAGAGACGGAATCTAATACAAAAATCCAGAAAATCACATTGTATGATTTTTAAGTAATTCATTTGCATTTTATTGCATGACATAAGTATTTGATACATCAGAAAAGCAGAACTTAATATTTGGTACAGAAACCTTTGTTTGCAATTACAGAGATCATATGTTTCCTGTAGGTCTTGACCAGGTTTGCACACACTGCAGCAGGGATTTTGGCCCACTCCTCCATACAGACCTTCTCCAGATCCTTCAGGTTTCGGGGCTGTCGCTGGGCAATACGGACTTTCAGCTCCCTCCAAAGATTTTCTATTGGGTTCAGGTCTGGAGACTGGCTAGGCCACTCCAGGACCTTGAGATGCTTCTTACGGTGCTACTCCTTAGTTGCCCTGGCTGTGTGTTTCGGGTCGTTGTCATGCTGGAAGACCCAGCCACGACCCATCTTCAATGCTCTTACTGAGGGAAGGGGGTTGTTGGCCAAGATCTCGCGACACATGGCCCCATCCATCCTCCCCTCAATACGGTGCAGTCGTCCTGTCCCCTTTGCAGTAAAGCATCCCCAAAGAATGATGTTTCCACCTCCATGCTTCACGGTTGGGATGGTGTTCTTGGGGTTGTACTCATCCTTCTTCTTCCTCCAAACACGGTGAGTGGAGTTTAGACCAAAAAGCTATATTTTTCTCTCATCAGACCACATGACATTCTCCCATTCCTCCTCTGGATCATCCAGATGGTCATTGGCAAACTTCAGACGGGCCTGGACATGCGCTGGCTTGAGCAGGGGGACCTTGCGTGCGCTGCAGGATTTTAATCCATGACGGCGTAGTGTGTTACTAATGGTTTTCTTTGAGACTGTGGTCCCAGCTCTCTTCAGGTCATTGACCAGGTCCTGCCGTGTAGTTCTGGGCTGATCCCTCACCTTCCTCATGATCATTGATGCCCCACGAGGTGAGATCTTGCATGGAGCCCCAGACCGAGGGTGATTGACCGTCATCTTGAACTTCTTCCATTTTCTAATAATTGCGCCAACAGTTGTTGCCTTCTCACCAAGCTGCTTGCCTATTGTCCTGTAGCCCATCCCAGCCTTGTGCAGGTCTACCATTTTATCCCTGATGTCCTTACACAGCTCTCTGGTCTTGGCCATTGTGGAGAGGTTGGAGTCTGTTTGATTGAGTGTGTGGACAGGTGTCTTTTATACAGGTAACGAGTTCAAACAGGTGCAGTTAATACAGGTAATGAGTGGAGAACAGGAGGGCTTCTTAAAGAAAAACTAACAGGTCTGTGAGAGCCGGAATTCTTACTGGTTGGTAGGTGATCAAATACTTATGTCATGCAATAAAATGCAAATTAATTACTTAAAAATCATACAATGTGATTTTCTGGATTTTTGTTTTAGATTCCGTCTCTCACAGTTGAAGTGTACCTATGATAAAAATTACAGACCTCTTCATGCTTTGTAAGTAGGAAAACCTGCAAAATCGGCAGTGTATCAAATACTTGTTCTCCCCACTGTATATTATATATGAGGTACAGTGACAGTAGGAGACAGCAGAGGGAGATATATATTATATATGAGGTACAGTGACAGTAGGAGACAGCAGATGGAGATATATATTATATATGAGGTACAGTGTCAGTAGGAGACAGCAGAGGGTGATATATATTATATATGAGGTACAGTGACAGTAGGAGACAGCAGGAGATATATATTATATATGAGGTACAGTGACAGTAGGAGACAGCAGGAGATATATATTATATATGAGATACAGTGACAGTAGGAGACAGCAGGAGATATATATTATATATGAGGTACAGTGACAGTAGGAGACAGCAGAGGGAGATATATATTATATATGAGGTACAGTGAGAGTAGGAGACAGCAGAGGGAGATATATATTATATATGAGGTACAGTGATAGTAGGAGACAGCAGAGGGAGATATATATTATATATGAGGTACAGTGACAGTAGGAGACAGCAGGAGATATATATTATATATGAGGTACAGTGACAGTGGGAGACAGCAGAGGGAGATATATATTATATATGAGGTACAGTGACAGTAGGAGACAGCAGAGGGAGATATATTTTATATATGAGGAACAGTGACAGTAGGAGACAGCAGGAGATATATATTATATATGAGGTACAGTGACAGTAGGAGACAGCAGAGGGAGATATATATTATATATGAGGTACAGTGACAGTAGGAGACAGCAGAGGGAGATATATATTATATATGAGGTACAGTGACAGTAGGAGACAGCAGAGGGTGATATATATTATATATGAGGTACAGTGACAGTAGGAGACAGCAGGAGATATATATTATATATGAGGTACAGTGACAGTAGGAGACAGCAGGAGATATATATTATATATGAGGTACAGTGACAGTAGGAGACAGCAGGAGATATATATTATATATGAGATACAGTGACAGTAGGAGACAGCAGGAGATATATATTATATATGAGGTACAGTGACAGTAGGAGACAGCAGAGGGAGATATATATTATATATGAGGTACAGTGAGAGTAGGAGACAGCAGAGGGAGATATATATTATATATGAGGTACAGTGATAGTAGGAGACAGCAGAGGGAGATATATATTATATATGAGGTACAGTGACAGTAGGAGACAGCAGGAGATATATATTATATATGAGGTACAGTGACAGTAGGAGACAGCAGAGGGAGATATATATTATACATGAGGTACAGTGACAGTAGGAGACAGCAGAGGGAGATATATATTATATATGAGGTACAGTGACAGTAGGAGACAGCAGAGGGAGATATATACAGTGGGGAGAACAGGTATTTGATACACTGCCGATTTTGCAGGTTTTCCTACTTACAAAGCATGTAGAGGTCTGTAATTTTTATCATAGGTACACTTCAACTGTGAGAGAAGAAAATCACATTGTATGATTTTTAAGTAATTAATTTGCATTTTATTGCATGACATAAGTATTTGATCACCTACCAAGCAGTATGAATTCTGGCTCTCACAGACCTGTTAGTTTTTCTTTAAGAAGCCCTCCTGTTCTCCATTCATTACCTGTATTAACTGCACCTGTTTGAACTCGTTACCTGTATAAAAGACACCTGTCCACACACTCAATCAAACAGACTCCAACCTCTCCACAATGGCCAAGACCAGAGAGCTGTGTAAGGACATCAGGGATAAAATTGTAGACCTGCACAAGGCTGGGATGGGCTACAGGACAATAGGCAAGCAGCTTGGTGAGAAGGCAACAACTGTTGGCGCAATTATTAGAAAATGGAAGAAGTTCAAGATGACGGTCAATCACCCTCGGTCTGGGGCTCCATGCAAAATCTCACCTCGTGGGGCATCAATGATCATGAGGAAGGTGAGGGATCAGCCCAGAACTACACGGCAGGACCTGGTCAATCACCTGAAGAGAGCTGGGACCACAGTCTCAAAGAAAACCATTAGTAACACACTACGCCGTCATGGATTAAAATCCTGCAGCGCACGCAAGGTCCCCCTGCTCAAGCCAGCGCATGTCCAGGCCCGTCTGAAGTTTGGCAATGACCATCTGGATGATCCAGAGGAGGAATGAGAGAAGGTTATGTGGTCTGATGAGACAAAAATAGAGCTTTTTGGTCTAAACTCCACTCGCCGTGTTTGGAGGAAGAAGAAGGATGAATACAACCCCAAGAACACCATCCCAACCGTGACGCATGGAGGTGGAAACATCATTCTTTGGGGATGCTTTTCTGCAAAGGGGACAGGACGACTGCACCGTATTGAGGGGAGGATGGATGGGGCCATGTATTGCGAGATCTTGGCCAACAACCTCCTTCCCTCAGTAAGAGCATTGAAGATGGATCGTGGCTGGGTCTTCCAGCATGACAACGACCCGAAACACACAGCCAGGAGTGGCTCCGTAAGAAGCATCTCAAGGTCCTGGTGTGGCCTAGCCAGTCTCCAGAACTGAACCCAATAGAAAATCTTTGGAGGTAGCTGAAAGTCCGTATTGCCCAGCGAAAGCCCCGAAACCTGAAGGATCTGGAGAAGGTCTGTATGGAGGAGTGGGCCAAAATCCCTGCTGCAGTGTGTGCAAACCTGGTCAAGATGTACAGGAAACGTATGATCTCTGTAATTGCAAACAAAGGTTTCTGTACCAAATATTAAGTTCTGCTTTTCTGATGTATCAAATACTTATGTCATGCAATAAAATGCAAATTAATTACTTTAAAATCATACAATGTGATTTTCTGGATTTTTGTTTTAGATTCCGTCTCTCACAGTTGAAGTGTACCTATGATAAAAATGACAGACCTCTACATGCTTTGTAAGTAGGAAAACCTGCAAATCGGCAGTGTATCAAATACTTGTTCTCCCCACTGTATATTATATATGAGGTACAGTGACAGTTATATATGAGGTACAGTGTCAGTAGGAGACAGCAGGAGATATATATTATATATGAGGTACAGTGAAAGTAGGAGACAGCAGAGGGAGATATATATTATATATGAGGTACAGTGACAGTAGGAGACAGCAGAGGGAGATATATATGATATATGAGGTACAGTGACAGTAGGAGACAGCAGAGGGAGATATATATTATATATGAGGTACAGTGACAGTAGGAGACAGCAGAGGGAGATATATATTATATATGAGGTACAGTGACAGTAGGAGACAGCAGGAGATATATATTATATATGAGGTACAGTGACAGTAGGAGACAGCAGAGGGAGATATATATTATATATGAGGTACAGTGACAGTAGGAGACAGCAGAGGGAGATATATATTATATATGAGGTACAGTGACAGTAGGAGACAGCAGAGGGAGATATATATTATATATGAGGAACAGTGACAGTAGGAGACAGCAGGAGATATATATTATATATGAGGTACAGTGACAGTAGGAGACAGCAGAGGGAGATATATATTATATATGAGGTACAGTGACAGTAGGGCACAGCAGGATATATATATTATATATGAGGTACAATGACAGTAGGAGACAGCAGAGGGAGATATATATTATATATGAGGTACAGTGACAGTAGGAGACAGCAGGAGATATATATTATATATGAGGTACAGTGACAGTAGGAGACAGCAGAGGGAGATATATATATTATATATGAGGTACAATGACAGTAGGAGACAGCAGAGGGAGATATATATTATATATGAGGTACAGTGACAGTAGGAGACAGCAGAGGGAGATATATATATTATATATGAGGTACAGTGACAGTAGGAGACAGCAGAGGGAGATATATATTATATATGAGGTACAGTGACAGTAGGAGACAGCAGAGGGAGATATATATTATATATGAGGTACAGTGACAGTAGGAGACAGCAGAGGGAGATATATATTATATATGAGGTACAGTGATAGTAGGAGACAGCAGAGGGAGATATATATTATATATGAGGTACAGTGACAGTAGGAGACAGCAGAGGGAGATATATATTATATATGAGGTACAGTGACAGTAGGAGACAGCAGGAGATATATATTATATATGAGGTACAATGACAGTAGGAGACAGCAGAGGGAGATATATATTATATATGAGGTACAGTGACAGTAGGAGACAGCAGGAGATATATATTATATATGAGGTACAGTGACAGTAGGAGACAGCAGAGGGAGATATATATATTATATATGAGGTACAGTGACAGTAGGAGACAGCAGAGGGAGATATATATTATATATGAGGTACAGTGACAGTAGGAGACAGCAGAGGGAGATATATATATATTATATATGAGGTACAGTGACAGTAGGAGACAGCAGGAGATATATATTATATATGAGGTACAGTGACAGTAGGAGACAGCAGGAGATATATATTATATATGAGGTACAATGACAGTAGGAGACAGCAGAGGGAGATATATATTATATATGAGGTACAGTGACAGTAGGAGACAGCAGAGGGAGATATATATATTATATATGAGGTACAGTGACAGTAGGAGACAGCAGAGGGAGATATATATATTATATATGAGGTACAGTGACAGTAGGAGACAGCAGGAGATATATATTATATATGAGGTACAGTGACAGTAGGAGACAGCAGAGGGAGATATATATTATATATGAGGTACAGTGACAGTAGGAGACAGCAGATGGAGAAATATATATTATATATGAGGTACAGTGACAGTAGGAGACAGCAGGAGATATATATTATATATGAGGTACAGTGACAGTAGGAGACAGCAGAGGGAGATATATATTATATATGAGGAACAGTGACAGTAGGAGACAGCAGATGGAGATATATATTATATATGAGGTACAGTGACAGTAGGAGACAGCAGGATATATATATTATATATGAGGAACAGTGACAGTAGGAGACAGCAGAGGGAGATATATATTATATATGAGGTACAGTGACAGTAGGAGACAGCAGAGGGAGATATATATTATATATGAGGTACAGTGACAGTAGGAGACAGCAGGAGATATATATTATATATGAGGAACAGTGACAGTAGGAGACAGCAGAGGGAGATATATATTATATATGAGGTACAGTGACAGTAGGAGACAGCAGGAGATATATATTATATATGAGGTACAGTGACAGTAGGAGACAGCAGAGGGAGATATATATTATATATGAGGAACAGTGACAGTAGGAGACAGCAGAGGGAGATATATATTATATATGAGGAACAGTGACAGTAGGAGACAGCAGAGGGAGATATATATTATATATGAGGTACAGTGACAGTAGGAGACAGCAGAGGGAGATATATATTATATATGAGGTACAGTGACAGTAGGAGACAGCAGAGGGAGATATATATTATATATGAGGTACAGTGACAGTAGGAGACAGCAGAGGGAGATATATATTATATATGAGGTACAGTGACAGTAGGAGACAGCAGAGGGAGATATATATTATATATGAGGTACAGTGACAGTAGGGCACAGCAGGATATATATATTATATATGAGGTACAGTGACAGTAGGAGACAGCAGAGGGAGATATATATTATATATGAGGTACAGTGATAGTAGGAGACAGCAGAGGGAGATATATATTATATATGAGGTACAGTGACAGTAGGAGACAGCAGGAGATATATATTATATATGAGGTACAGTGCCAGTAGGAGACAGCAGAGGGAGATATATATTATATATGAGGTACAGTGATAGTAGGAGACAGCAGAGGGAGATATATATTATATATGAGGTACAGTGTCAGTAGGAGACAGCAGAGGGAGATATATATTATATATGAGGTACAGTGATAGTAGGAGACAGCAGAGGGAGATATATATTATATATGAGGTACAGTGACAGTAGGAGACAGCAGGAGATATATATTATATATGAGGTACAGTGACAGTAGGAGACAGCAGGAGATATATATTATATATGAGGTACAGTGACAGTAGGAGACAGCAGGAGATATATATTATCTATGAGGTACAGTGACAGTAGGAGACAGCAGAGGGAGATATATATTATATATGAGGTACATTGACAGTAGGAGACAGCAGAGGGAGATATATATTATATATGAGGTACAGTGTCAGTAGGAGACAGCAGAGGGAGATATATATTATATATGAGGTACAGTGAAAGTAGGAGACAGCAGAGGGAGATATATATTATATATGAGGTACAGTGATAGTAGGAGACAGCAGAGGGAGATATATATTATATATGAGGTACAGTGACAGTAGGAGACAGCAGAGGGAGATATATATTATATATGAGGTACAGTGACAGTAGGAGACAGCAGGAGATATGTATTATATATGAGGTACAGTGACAGTAGGAGACAGCAGAGGGAGATATATATTATATATGAGGTACAGTGATAGTAGGAGACAGCAGAGGGAGATATATATTATATATGACGTACAGTTAGAGTAGGAGACAGCAGAGGGAGATATATATTATATATGAGATACAGTGACAGTAGGAGACAGCAGGAGATATATATTATATATGAGATACAGTGACAGTAGGAGACAGCAGGAGATATATATTATATATGAGGTACAGTGACAGTAGGAGACAGCAGAGGGAGATATATATTATATATGAGGTACAGTGACAGTAGGAGACAGCAGATGGAGATATATATTATATATGAGGTACAGTGACAGTAGGAGACAGCAGAGGGAGATATATATTATATATGAGGAACAGTGACAGTAGGAGACAGCAGATGGAGATATATATTATATATGAGGTACAGTGACAGTAGGAGACAGCAGAGGGAGATATATATTATATATGAGGTACAGTGACAGTAGGAGACAGCAGGAGATATATATTATATATGAGGTACAGTTAGAGTAGGAGACAGCAGATGGAGATATATATATTATATATGAGGTACAGTGACAGTAGGAGACAGCAGGAGATATACAGTGGGGGAAAACATTATTTAGTCAGCCACCACTTGTGCAAGTTCTCCCACTTAAAAAGATGAGAGAGGCCTGTAATTTTCATCATAGGTACACGTCAACTATGACAGACAAAATGAGAAAACAAATTCCAGAAAATCACATTGTAGGATTTTTTATGAATTTATTTGCAAATTATGGTAGAAAATAAGTATTTGGTCAATAACAAAAGTTTCTCAATACTTTGTTATATACCCTTTGTTGGCAATGACACAGGTCAAATGTTTTCTGAAAGTCTTCACAAGGTTTTCACACACTGTTGCTGGTATTTTGGCCCATTCCTCCATGCAGATCTCCTCTAGAGCAGTGATGTTTTGGGGATGTCGCTGGGCAATACGGACTTTCAACTCCCTCCAAAGATTTTCTATGGGGTTGAGATCTGGAGACTGGCTAGGCCACTCCAGGACCTTGAAATGCTTCTTACGAAGCCACTCCTTCATTGCCCGGGCGGTGTGTTTGGGATCATTGTCATGCTGAAAGACCCAGCCACGTTTCATCTTCAATGCCCTTGCTGATGGAAGGAGGTTTTCACTCAAAATCTCATGATACATGGCCCCATTCATTCTTTCCTTTACACGGATCAGTCGTCCTGGTCCTTTTGCAGAAAAACAGCCCCAAAGCATGATGTTTCCACCCCCATGCTTCACAGTAGGTACCTATTTGTAAGTCGCTTTGGATAAGAGCGTCTGCTAAATGACGTAAATGTAAATGTAATGTAAATGTGTTCTTTGGATGCAACTCAGCATTCTTTGTCCTCCAAACACGACGAGTTGAGTTTTTACCAAAAAGTTATATTTTGGTTTCAACATTCTCCCAATACTCTTCTGGATCATCCAAATGCACTCTAGCAAACTTCAGACGGGCCTGGACATGTACTGGCTTAAGCAGGGGGACACGTCTGACACTGCAGGATTTGAGTCCCTGGCGGCGTAGTGTGTTACTGATGGTAGGATTTGTTACTTTGGTCCCAGCTCTCTGCAGGTCATTCACTAGGTCCCCCCCTGTGGTTCTGGGATTTTTGCTCACCGTTCTTGTGATCATTTTGACCCCACGGGGTGAGATCTTGCGTGGAGCCCCAGATCGAGGGAGATTATCAGTGGACTTGTATGTCTTCCATTTCCTAATAATTGCTCCCACAGTTGATTTCTTCAAACCAAGCTGCTTACCTATTGCAGATTCAGTCTTCCCAGCCTGGTGCAGGTCTACAATTTTGTTTCTGGTGTCCTTTGACAGCTCTTTGGTCTTGGCCATAGTGGAGTTTGGAGTGTGACTGTTTGAGGTTGTGGACAGGTGTCTTTTATACTGATAACAAGTTCAAACAGGTGCCATTAATACAGGTAACGAGTGGAGGACAGAGGAGCCTCTTAAAGAAGAAGTTACATGTCTGTGAGAGCCAGAAATCTTGCATGTTTGTAGGTGACCAAATACTTATTTTCCACCATAATTTGCAAATAAATTCATAAAAAATCCTACAATGTGATTTTCTGGATTTTTTTTCTCTCAATTTGTCTGTCATAGTTGACGTGTACCTATGATGAAAATTATAGGCCTCTCTCATCTTTTTAAGTGAGAGAACTTGCACAATTGTTGGCTGACTAAATACTTTTTCCCCCCACTGTATATTATATATGAGGTACAGTGACAGTAGGAGACAGCAGAGGGAGATATATATTATATATGAGGTACAGTGACAGTAGGAGACAGCAGAGGGAGATATATATTATATATGAGGTACAGTGACAGTAGGAGACAGCAGAGGGAGATATATATTATATATGAGGTACAGTGACAGTAGGAGACAGCAGAGGGTGATATATATTATATATGAGGTACAGTGACAGTAGGAGACAGCAGAGGGAGATATATATTATATATGAGGTACAGTGACAGTAGGAGACAGCAGAGGGAGATATATATTATATATGAGGTACAGTGTCAATAGGAGACAGCAGAAGGAGATATACAGTATACTGTATATTATATATGAGGTACAGTGACAGTTTGGGGGAGAGAGA
This sequence comes from Coregonus lavaretus, assembly GCF_964263955.1. NCBI lineage: Eukaryota > Metazoa > Chordata > Actinopteri > Salmoniformes > Salmonidae > Coregonus > Coregonus lavaretus. The sequence continues at coordinate 18,937 of NW_028163368.1, forward strand.
GAGAGAGAGTCAGTGGAGGAGAGAGGGAAACAGTCCGTGTGGGAGAGAGGGAAACAGTCCGTGTGGGAGAGAGGGAAACAGTCAGTGGGGGAGAGAGGGAGACAGTCAGTGGGGAGAGAGGGAGACAGTGGGGGAGAGAGGGAGACAGTGAGGGAGAGAGGGAGACAGTGGGGGGGAGAGGGAGACAGTCAGTGGGGGAGAGAGGAAGAGTCAGTGGGGGAGAGAGGAAGAGTCAGTGGGGGAGAGAGGGAGTCAGTCAGTGGGGGACAGAGGGAGTCAGTCAGTGGTAAGAGAGGGAGACAGTCAGTGGGGGAGTGAGGGAGTGTTTCCCCTATATTAATTTAGCAGTGGCGGGCCGCCATTGCTAAATTGTTGCCACCACTCTCAAAAATAGGATAAAAAAAATAATAACAAATAATTAGCATGGTAAAACATTTTCAGGGGAAACACTGAGAGGATATTCGTCAGCCCACAGCTCGATGGTAGCTGCAGTGACATAGCTCTACCTGCAGGGGTCACTCTGGCCCCATCTGTTGCTGCTGACACCTGCTCTGAAACACCTACTGACTGGAACACCTGCTCTGGTTCTGGATGTTGCAGGGCAGAAACAGCTTGGGAGAAAAACTAATCAATAGAAATGGTGCTGCCAGAGAAGCAGGGTAGATGTAGAGGTACTGTGGCTAGTTGAGACTAGTGAACATGCATGAGAAACACTGTAGAGAGGATCTGTCACACAGTAAGGCACTCTCTCTTTCTTTCTCTCTCTCTCTCTCTCTCCTCTCTCTCTCTCTCTCTCCTCTCTCTCTCTCTCTCTCTCTTTCTCTCTCTCTCTCTTTCTCTCTCTCTCTCTCTCTCTCTCTCTCTCTCTCTCTCTCTCTCTCTCTCTCTCTCTCTCTCTCGCTCTGTCTCTCTCTCTCTCTCACACACACACACACTCTCTCTCGCTCCCTCTCTCTCAATTTATACTCTCTCTCTCTCTCTCTCTCTCTCTCTCTCTCTCTCTCTCTCTCTCTCTCTCTCTCTCTCACTCTCTCTCTCCCTCTCACTCTCAATTTCTCTCACTCTTTCTCTCTCTCTCTCGCCTCTCTCTCTCTCCTTTTCTCCCTGGATTTACGTTCCAATTTCACCCTGCTCTCCCTGCTGACATGAAACAGCCTATGACTGGAAGAGAGAGATAGAGGGGAGGAGAGACAGAGGGGAGGAGAGATAGAAGGGGAGGAGAGACAGAGGGGAGGAGAGATAGAGGGGGAGGAGAGATAGAGGGGGAGGAGAGATAGAGGGGGAGGAGAGATAGAGGGGAGGAGAGATAGAGGGGAGGAGAGATAGAAGGGGAGGAGATAGAGGGGGAGGAGAGATAGAGGGGAGGAGAGATAGAAGGGGAGGAGATAGAGGGGGAGGAGAGATAGAGGGGAGGAGAGAGAGGGGGATGATAGATAGAGGGGAGGAGAGATAGAGGGGGAGGAGAGATAGAAGGGGAGGAGAGATAGAAGGGAGGAGAGATAGGGGGAGGAGATATAGAGGGAGGAGAGATAGAGGGGAGGAGAGAGAGGGGAGGAGAGATAGAGGGGAGGAGAGATGAAGGGGAGGAGAGATAGCAGGGGAGGAGAGCTAGAAGGGGAAGAGAGATAGAGGGGAGGAGAGGGGGGGAGGAGAGATAGAGGGGAGAGTTAGAGGGGAGGAGAGATAGAGGGGAAGAGGGGAGGAGAGATAGAGGGGGAGAGAGATAGAGGGGAGGAGAGATAGAAGGGGAGGAGAGATAGAGGGGAGGAGAGATAGAGGGGAGGAGAGATAGAAGGGGAGGAGAGATAGAGGGGGAGAGAGAGGGGAGGAGAGATAGAGGGGAGGAGAGATATAAGGGGAGGAGAGATAGAAGGGGAGGAGAGATAGAGGGGAGGAGAGAGCGGGGAGGAGAGATAGAGGGGAGGAGAGAGCGGGGAGGAGAGATAGAGGGGAGGAGAGAGCGGGGAGGAGAGATAGAGGGGAGGAGAGATAGAGGGGGAGGAGAGATAGAGAGATAGAGGGGGAGGAGAGATAGAGGGGAGGAGAGATAGAGGGGGGAGAGTTAGAGGGGAGGAGAGATAGAGGGGAGGAGAGATTGAAGGGGAGGAGAGATTGAAGGGGAGGAGAGATTGAAGGGGAGGAGAGATAGAGGGGAGGAGAGATAGTAGGGTAGGAGAGATAGAGGGGAGGAGAGAGAGATGAGAGGAGAAAGAGGGGAGGGTAGGAGAGATATGGGGGAGGAGAGATAGAAGGGAGAGTAATAGAGATTGGAAATTTAACTCCAAACATTGGTTTTATAATTGTTCTTGTCTTGCGGCTGGGTTGTCTAGGGAAATAACAGACTTTTTCACAGACTTTATGTGTGATCGTACGGTGTCTGGACTTTGTCTTTTGGGCCCACTAACTTCATGTTTTTTCTCAAACAATTCGTCTGTTGACTCCTATCACACCCCTGTGGAAGTCAGATCAATGAATCTACATCACCACATTGTTTTAATCTATTCAGTCTGTGACTTTGCACTATGTACTATGAGTACTGAGTCTGTCCATTCTATTCAGTCTGTGACTTTGCACTATGTACTATGAGTACTGAGTCTGTCCATTATATTGAGTCTGTGACTTTGCACTATGTACTATGAGTACTGAGTCTGTCCATTCTATTCAGTATGTGACTGTGCACTATGTACTATGAGTACTGAGTCTGTCCATTATATTGAGTCTGTGACTGTGCACTATGTACTATGAGTACTGAGTCTGTCCATTCTATTCAGTCTGTGACTTTGCACTATGTACTATGAGTACTGAGTCTGTCCATTCTATTCAGTCTGTGACTTTGCACTATGTACTATGAGTACTGAGTCTGTCCATTATATTGAGTCTGTGACTTTGCACTATGTACTATGAGTACTGAGTCTGTCCATTCTATTCAGTATGTGACTGTGCACTATGTACTATGAGTACTGAGTCTGTCCATTATATTGAGTCTGTGACTGTGCACTATGTACTATGAGTACTGAGTCTGTCCATTCTATTCAGTCTGTGACTTTGCACTATGTACTATGAGTACTGAGTCTGTCCATTCTATTGAGTATGTGACTGTGCACTATGTACTATGAGTACTGAGTCTTTCCAATCAATCACAGTGGCTTGACTGGATCACTTTGTCTGCTGTTTACTCTCTACACTACACCATCACTACTGAACAGAGAGAGAGATTTGAAGGCAAAACTTGAAACGCCTGGCTGCCTTCATGATTCAGGTCTTACTAACTCAACATCCATTCCACAGTCATTCAGTCCAGCAGTCCAGAGGTGATACATGTAGAGAGTCTAGTAACTGCCATGTTGCTTTATATGATTAAGTGCACCTGCAACCATCTGAAGATTCACCTACATCTAGTCAAAGACAATACCTAATGGCTTGCATTCATCATCCATAGACAACCACAGTTCATAGAATATAAAAGATGCCCAAATGGAACCGAGACCATTCCTGTATGGCTGACCTGGGATTCAATGTCACATTAGTTTTAACAGCTGTCCAATGGGCCACAGACTAGTGTCCTGTCCAGAGAGTGTCCTGTCCAGACTAGTGTCCTGTCCAGACTAGTGTCCTGTCCAGAGAGTGTCCTGTCCAGACTAGTGTCCTGTCCAGACTAGTGTCCTGTCCAGACTAGTGTCCTGTCCAGAGAGTGTCCTGTCCAGACTAGTGTCCTGTCCAGACTAGTGTCCTGTCCAGACTAGTGTCCTGTCCAGACTAGTGTCCTGTCCAGAGAGTGTCCTGTCCAGACTAGTGTCCTGTCCAGACTAGTGTCCTGTCCAGACTAGTGTCCTGTCCAGAGAGTGTCCTGTCCAGACTAGTGTCCTGTCCAGAGAGTGTCCTGTCCAGACTAGTGTCCTGTCCAGACTAGTGTCCTGTCCAGAGAGTGTCCTGTCCAGACTAGTGTCCTGTCCAGACTAGTGTCCTGTCCAGAGAGTGTCCTGTCCAGACTAGTGTCCTGTCCAGAGAGTGTCCTGTCCAGACTAGTGTCCTGTCCAGAGAGTGTCCTGTCCAGACTAGTGTCCTGTCCAGACTAGTGTCCTGTCCAGAGAGTGTCCTGTCCAGAGAGTGTCCTGTCCAGACTAGTGTCCTGTCCAGAGTGTGTCCTGTCCAGACTAGTGTCCTGTCCAGAGAGTGTCCTGTCCAGACTAGTGTCCTGTCCAGAGAGTGTCCTGTCCAGACAAGTGTCCTGTCCAGACTAGTGTCCTGTCCAGACTAGTGTCCTGTCCAGAGAGTGTCCTGTCCAGAGAGTGTCCTGTCCAGACTAGTGTCCTGTCCAGACTAGTGTCGTGTCCAGACTAGTGTCGTGTCCAGACTAGTGTCCTGTCCAGAGAGTGTCCTGTCCAGACTAGTGTCCTGTCCAGACTAGTGTCCTGTCCAGAGAGTGTCCTGTCCAGACTAGTGTCCTGTCCAGAGAGTGTCCTGTCCAGACTAGTGTCCTGTCCAGAGAGTGTCCTGTCCAGACTAGTGTCCTGTCCAGAGAGTGTCCTGTCCAGAGAGTGTCCTGTCCAGACTAGTGTCCTGTCCAGAGAGTGTCCTGTCCAGACTAGTGTCCTGTCCAGACTAGTGTCCTGTCCAGACTAGTGTCCTGTCCAGAGAGTGTCCTGTCCAGACTAGTGTCCTGTCCAGACTAGTGTCCTGTCCAGAGAGTGTCCTGTCCAGACTAGTGTCCTGTCCAGAGAGTGTCCTGTCCAGACTAGTGTCCTGTACAGACTAGTGTCCTGTCCAGAGAGTGTCCTGTCCAGACTAGTGTCCTGTCCAGACTAGTGTCCTGTCCAGAGAGTGTCCTGTCCAGACTAGTGTCCTGTCCAGACTAGTGTCCTGTCCAGACTAGTGTCCTGTCCAGAGAGTGTCCTGTCCAGACTAGTGTCCTGTCCAGAGAGTGTCCTGTCCAGACTAGTGTCCTGTACAGACTAGTGTCCTGTCCAGAGAGTGTCCTGTCCAGACTAGTGTCCTGTACAGACTAGTGTCCTGTCCAGAGAGTGTCCTGTCCAGACTAGTGTCCTGTCCAGACTAGTGTCCTGTCCAGAGAGTGTCCTGTCCAGACTAGTGTCCTGTCCAGACTAGTGTCCTGTCCAGAGAGTGTCCTGTCCAGACTAGTGTCCTGTCCAGACTAGTGTCCTGTCCAGACTAGTGTCCTGTCCAGAGAGTGTCCTGTCCAGACTAGTGTCCTGTCCAGACTAGTGTCCTGTCCAGACTAGTGTCCTGTCCAGAGAGTGTCCTGTCCAGACTAGTGTCCTGTCCAGACTAGTGTCCTGTCCAGAGAGTGTCCTGTCCAGACTAGTGTCCTGTCCAGAGAGTGTCCTGTCCAGACTAGTGTCCTGTCCAGAGAGTGTCCTGTCCAGACTAGTGTCCTGTCCAGAGAGTGTCCTGTCCAGAGAGTGTCCTGTCCAGACTAGTGTCCTGTCCAGAGAGTGTCCTGTCCAGACTAGTGTCCTGTCCAGACTAATGTCCTGTCCAGAGAGTGTCCTGTCCAGACTAGTGTCCTGTCCAGAGAGTGTCCTGTCCAGACTAGTGTCCTGTCCAGACTAGTGTCCTGTCCAGAGAGTGTCCTGTCCAGACTAGTGTCCTGTCCAGACTAGTGTCCTGTCCAGACTAGTGTCCTGGTACATCAAGCTGCCTCATGCTACAGACACAGGAGATAGTCTCCTCTCCTATGGGTGATTCTGGCTGGGACAAGGCTTACTTCCTGGGCCACAGAGACAGGCCCTGTTGGACAGTGACGAGGACAGAGACAGGCCCTGTTGGACAGTGAAGAGGACAGAGACAGGCCCTGTTGGACAGTGAAGAGGACAGAGACAGGCCCTGTTGGACAGTGAAGAGTACAGAGACAGGCCCTGTTGGACAGTGAAGAGGACAGAGACAGGCCCTGTTGGACAGTGAAGAGGACAGAGACAGGCCCTGTTGGACAGTGAAGAGGACAGAGACAGGCCCTGTTGGACAGTGAAGAGGACAAAGACAGGCCCTGTTGGACAGTGAAGAGTACAGAGACAGGCCCTGTTGGACAGTGAAGAGGACAGAGACAGGCCCTGTTGGACAGTGAAGAGGACAGAGACAGGCCCTGTTGGACAGTGAAGAGGACAGAGACATGCCCTGTTGGACAGTGACGAGGACAGAGACAGGCCCTGTTGGACAGTGAAGAGGACAGTGGAGAAATGACTTCTTGGTGCCTCATGTCACTTCCCTTCCCTGCCCGTGTCACTTCCCTACCCTCTGGAGTCAGGGCTAATTGTCTCCCTGTCATACTCAGGCACAGCCAGCCCCGAGAGGGTGACTCATTTTACAGCCACACAGACACGCACAAATGCACAAACGCACACACACACACACACACACACACACACACACACACACACACACACACACACACACACACACACACACACACACACACACACACACACACACACTATCACACACACACACACACACACACACACACACACACACACACCCCTCCGTCGGGAGATCGAGACAGCCCAAACTGTTACTGCCAGTACAGAGGCAAATTAGACCAGGGGAATACATATTGAATTAATACCCAACAGGCTTTAAAAGGCTAAATTATAACACAAATAAGTAATATAATATATGCCGTTTAGCAGACGATTCATTCATACATTTTAGGTTGGAGTGATGGAGAGGACTTAGAATGAGAGGCTGGAGTGTTACTTGGGTGAGAAAAGGTGTAGAAAGGAGGAGAGGAGATGGAGGGGCAGCGTTGGGGTTTGGTCCTAACATGGAGGAGAGGAGATGGAGGGGCAGCATTGGGATTTGGTCCTAACATGGAGGAGAGGAGATGGAGGGGCAGCGTTGGGGTTTGGTCCTAACATGGAGGAGAGGAGATGGAGGGGCAGCGTTGGGGTTTGGTCCTAACATGGAGGAGAGGAGATGGAGGGGCAGCGTTGGGGTTTGGTCCTAACATGGAGGAGAGGAGATGGAGGGGCAGCGTTGGGGTTTGGTCCTAACATGGAGGAGAGGAGATGGAGGGGCAGCGTTGGGGTTTGGTCCTAACATGGGGCTGCTGCATGGTACACTCAGAAAGAAAGGTGCTATCTAGAACCTAAATGGGTTCTTCGGCTGTCCCCATTGGAGAACCCTTTGAAGAACCATGTAGACTGGTTTTACACAGTTCCCTCTGGCAGAGCTAGTGATGGAGGTAGAGGGAAGGTATTGAAGCTCGATCCTAACATTGCTGCATGGTAAAATTGGTTTTGTGGTAAATAATTCACACTTAGTCAGGGAACAAGTTGTAACAAAACACACCAGCATGGAACGAGCGCACACGCACACACACTTCACGCACGCAACACACACACACACACACACGCACACACACCGACCGCACACTACACGGGCAAGGAACCTACCGGCATAGCTCACAGACTAAAGCTACAAAACACACCTGCCATAACTTCACACTAGACTGGGACAGAAGTGGTGTAGCTCAGTCTACACATACAGCTGTTGTGAGGAGAACATTCTAGTAATTAGAGGAGTAGAATAGCTACTAGCTGAGGATGAGGTGCCAAGACAAGGAGGGAGGTGAGGACTTCATTCATGGATGCTACTAGCTGAGGATGAGGTGCCAAAACAAGGAGGGAGGTGAGGACTTCATTCATGGATGCTACTAGCTGAGGATGAGGTGCCAAGACAAGGAGGTAGGAGAGGACTTCATTCATGGATGCTACTAGCTGAGGATGAGGTGCCAAGACAAGGAGGGAGGTGAGGACTTCATTCATGGATGCTACTAGCTGAGGATGAGGTGCCAAAACAAGGAGGGAGGTGAGGACTTCATTCATGGATGCTACTAGCTGAGGATGAGGTGCCAAGACAAGGAGGTAGGAGAGGACTTCATTCATGGATGCTACTAGCTGAGGATGAGGTGCCAAAACAAGGAGGGAGGTGAGGACTTCATTCATGGATGTTACTAGCTGAGGATGAGGTGCCAAGACAAGGGGGAGGTGAGGACTTCATTCATGGATGCTACTAGCTGAGGATGAGGTGCCAAGACAAGGAGGGAGGTGAGGACTTCATTCATGGATGCTACTAGCTGAGGATGAGGTGCCAAGACAAGGAGGTAGGAGAGGACTTCATTCATGGATGCTACTAGCTGAGGATGAGGTGCCAAGACAAGGAGGGAGGTGAGGACTTCATTCATGGATGCTACTAGCTGAGGATGAGGTGCCAAGACAAGGAGGTAGGAGAGGACTTCATTCATGGATGCTACTAGCTGAGGATGAGGTGCCAAGACAAGGAGGGAGGTGAGGACTTCATTCATGGATGCTACTAGCTGAGGATGAGGTGCCAAACCAAGGAGGGAGGTGAGGACTTCATTCATGGATAATCAGAATGTTTTTATTTGATGTTATTATCAGATTGGCTTCAGATTGTGTCCAAAATGGCAACCTATTCCCTTTATAGTGCACTCGATTAGAACAACAGAGGATAGCCTTCTGACTCTCTGAGATGAATCTAGGGGGAGTCTCAATTGCATTTCCTTGATTCCTTACGTCCTCTCTCTTTGCCTCCTCAAAATTCATTGGATGTGAAGTTCAGATGTCCCTCCCCTCTGACCTTCTCATCCAATGGGTTTTGAGAAGGATGCAAGGAGAGATGACGCGAGGAATCAAGGAAATGCAATTGAGATGCCCCCAAAGCCCTCCCCCAAATCTACTCCTCAGCCCTCAGTGTGGAGACTATATCAATCTAACAGTATTGTGAGAAAACAAAAAACCCATTCAATTCTCCATATGGTTTACTAAGGCAAAGCTGTTTTCTGTGTTGTGTGTCTCAACGTTGTATAGTCCAAAGCCCAAGCTCACACCTGGATCAGAGAGCGGAGAGCCCTTCTAACGAATTTGGAAGAAAACAAACAACAATTTCCGTAAATAAAGGCAAAGAATAGCAATTCATCACACCAACAAAATGGAGAGCTATGTCACCAGAAATAATAAGGAAAACCATTGTTTTCCGTAAATAACGCCAGTTAATATGATAAAGTGAAGTAATGCATCGTGGCCAAATGATACGTGGGATGTGTTGCCAATATGTGAAATGAGGAGCGCTGCACCTCCTACACAAATGTGACCTGAAATAATAACCCATCCCACTCCTCAGTAATCACCCTAAATTCATTTCACCCTGCAAATGGGCCCTGGTCAAAAGTAGTGCACTATATAAGGAATAGGGTGCCATCTGGGACACAACAAGATAGATGCTCTATATTTTAGAGCCACTTTAGACTTTAGACTTAGTCTATTTGTGAAAACCACTGAAAGTGGTTTTATGTGTGTGTGTGTGTGTGTGTGTGTGTGTGTGTGTGTGTGTGTGTGTGTGTGTGTGTGTGTGTGTGTGTGTGTGCAGTTCAAGTTAAAGGGGGACTCCGTTTCTCCTGTTGCTCATTATAAAAGCTGTATTCTTTATCAAGCCTCAGTTTCAAGCGTTTAGTCCTAGTCATGCTTATTCATGCAGAATCATTTTTTGTCTATCCCTTAGCAACACTTTCTCATTCATTTCCCCCTCTGTCCTTAACTCACATTTTCACACAGTTATTTTCAAATCAGCTTGTTCTGGCCAACCAGGCACAACCAGGTGGTCCTGTATGAAGAGGACACACCCACTGGGCACACACTGGTTGAATAAACGCTGTTTCCACTTCAGTTCAATGGAATTACGTTGAACCAACAGGGAATAGACGTTGAATTCACGTCTGTGCCCAGTGGGCA